>NC_072452.1:27223638-27283638 GCF_027596085.1 Anoplopoma fimbria
ATCCATCTGGTTGGAACACTGCAGACAGACAACATATAACTAATATTTCACTATTAATCGGAATATATACGGATCATGTAAACACAATATTCCATTATTTATATTCAGAATAAGTCCTTGTTTTGGACGTAGCATTCTCTGATTTATGTGTGATATGTTGATAAAGTCATATTTAAGACATTTATAGAGTTCATTCACAGCAGCATTTCACTAAAGACTATTTGTTTATTCTTTACAATCTGTACAACACACCTCCTCTGTCCTTACACCCTCACATCCTCTGTCCTTACACCCTCACATCCTCTGTCCTTACACCCTCACATCCTCTGTCCTTACACCCTCCATCCTCTGTCCTTAGACATCCTCTGTCCTTAGACCCTCACATCCTCTGTCCTTACACCCTCACATCCTCTGTCCTTAGACCCTCACATCCTCTGTCCTTACACCCTCACATCACTCCTCTGTCCTTACACCCTCACATCCTCTGTCCTTACACCCTCACCTCCTCTGTCCTTACACCCTCACATCCTCTGTCCTTACACCCTCACATCCTCTGTCCTTACACCCTCACATCCTCTGTCCTTACACCCTCACATCCTCTGTCCTTAGACCCTCACCTCCTCTGTCCTTACACCCTCACATCCTCTGTCCTTACACCCTCACATCCTCTGTCCTTAGACCCTCACATCCTCTGTCCTTACACCTCCTCACATCCTCTGTCCTTACACCCTCACATCCTCTGTCCTTAGTGTCCTTACACCCTCATCCTCTGTCCTTACACCCTCACCTCCTCTGTCCTTACACCCTCACAACACCCTCACCTCCTCTGTCCTTACACCCTCACATCCTCTGTCCTTACATCACATCCTCTGTCCTTACACCCTCACATCCTCTGTCCTTAGACCCTCACATCCTCTGTCCTTACACCCTCACATCCTCTGTCCTTACACCCTCACATCCTCTGTCCTTACACCCTCACATCCTCTGTCCTTACACCCTCACATCCTCTGTCCTTAGACCCTCACCTCCTCTGTCCTTACACCCTCACATCCTCTGTCCTTACACCCTCACATCCTCTGTCCTTAGACCCTCACATCCTCTGTCCTTAGACCCTCACCTCATGTACCTCCTCTGTCCTTACACCCTCACCTCCTCTGTCCTTACACCCTCACCCCCTCTGTCCTTACACCCTCACCTCCTCTGTCCTTACACCCTCACATCCTCTGTCCTTACACCCTCACATCCTCTGTCCTTAGACCCTCACATCCTCTGTCCTTAGACCCTCACCTCCTCTGTCCTTACACCCTCACCTCCTCTGTCCTTACACCCTCACCTCCTCTGTCCTTACACCCTCACATCCTCTGTCCTTACACCCTCACCTCCTCTGTCCTTACACCCTCACATCCTCTGTCCTTACACCCTCACATCCTCTGTCCTTAGACCCTGTCCTCTGTCCTTGCACCCCTCACATCCTCTGTCCTTACACCCTCACCCCCTCTGTCCTTACACCCTTCCTCTGTCCTTAGACCCTCACATCCTCTGTCCTTACACCCTCACATCCTCTGTCCTTAGACCCTCACATCCTCTGTCCTTACACCCTCACATCCTCTGTCCTTAGACCCTCACCTCCTCTGTCCTTACACCCTCACCTCCTCTGTCCTTAGACCCTCACATCCTCTGTCCTTACACCCTCACATCCTCTGTCCTTAGACCCTCACATCCTCTGTCCTTACACCCTCACATCCTCTGTCCTTAGACCCTCACCCTCTGTCCTTACACCCTCCCTCTGTCCTTAGACCCTCACATCCTCTGTCCTTACACCCTCACATCCTCTGTCCTTACACCCTCACATCCTCTGTCCTTAGCACATCCTCTGTCCTTATCACCTCCTCTGTCCTTACACCCTCACATCCTCTGTCCTTAGACCCTCACATCCTCTGTCCTTACACCCTCACATCCTCTGTCCTTAGACCCTCACATCCTCTGTCCTTAGACCCTCACATCCTCTGTCCTTAGACCCTCACCTCCTCTGTCCTTACACCCTCACCTCCTCTGTCCTTACACCCTCACCTCCTCTGTCCTTAGACCCTCACCTCCTCTGTCCTTAGAAAAGCTCCCCTAAAAGCTCATTTAACAGAGAGAAAAAAGGGAGAATCTTCTGGGAGTGTTTGTATTTGTGTCTTAAACTAAAGGTGTGAAAACGCTGATTTTAAACTGACGTCACATTAAACCTGAAGGAAAGATGAAACCTTTCTAGCAGGTTAAGATTACAGGAAGTGAGGTCATTTAAAGCTTTTTGAATTTTGAATTGGTGATGATCTCCTGCACAAATACTTGAGGATTTAAAGACTTCTACTCAGATGTTGTGATCTTAATGATTATGTCGGCTGGTTAAATAAGAATTCACCACCTTAAACCTTAAATAATCTAATCTACATAATGTCTCACTGAATCTGGAGGCGTTTGAATGTTTTCAGTCTTTTGGTTCCACAGGTAGAACAGTCCAGGTTCTCTTCAAGTCCTCTGTGTGTAACAGAACCATCTGATTCTGGATCAGTGTGGGTGGACTGTCCCTTTAACTGGTCTGTATACTCGGCTGTATGTTGAACACGTCGATGGTGAAGCTGCCTCCCCCGTCTCCCCCTCTCCCCCTCTGTCAGCGTGAGGAGCTCTTTTTGTTTTGCACCAAGTCGCCCTAAAAAACTACAATACCAGGAGACATGTTTAATATTCCTCTCTGTACATCAGATATTTTCTTTTGCATGAAATCAGATATTTGCCCCGTTAATATTCTCCAGCTTCCATTATGCACAAAAAAAAAAAACATTTTATACTTTGACCAAGAAAATGATGCCTGGGAGGCGTTTCACTACGGGGGCTGCAGACGAGGGCCGGGGCTGACGAAGAGCCACAGTGACCCCTACAGGTCAGGGGAGGAAGAGCAGGGAGGAGAGGGAACATGGAGACGGAGAACGAGAGAACGAGAAGACGAGAGGAACAGAGAACCAGAGAAACAGAGAATGAGAGAACGAGAGGAACAGAGAACAGAGAAACAGAGAACCAGAGAAACAGAGAACCAGAGAACCAGAGAACAGAGAACAGAGGAACAGAGAACCAGAGAACGAGAGAACAGAGAACAGAGAAACAGAGAACGAGAGGAACAGAGGAACAGAGAGAGAACAGAGAACCAGAGGAACAGAGAACCAGAGAAACAGAGAACAGAGAACCAGAGAAACAGAGAACAGAGAACAGAGGAACAGAGAAACAGAGAAACAGAGAACCAGAGAACAGAGGAACAGAGAAACAGAGAAACAGAGGAACAGAGGAACAGAGAAACAGAGAACCAGAGGAACAGAGAACGAGAGAAACAGAGAACGAGAGAACGAGAGGAACAGAGAACCAGAGAACCAGAGGAACAGAGAACGAGAGAACCAGAGGAACAGAGAACCAGAGAAACAGAGAACGAGAGGAACGAGAGGAAGAGAGGAACACATGCAGAGCGTTGATGGAGGATACAGGTTTGGAGAAACGCTGACATTCTAGCCTCCACTGAACTGAATTAAGATTCATTCTTGTTTCTGTTTCTATATATTAGCATTCAGAGAAACGATTGTTAAAGTTAAACTCTGGCTGTCTCTCCTCAGCTGAGAGCGTCTGTTCCTGTATGACTGTAGTCACTGCAGTGAGAAGGAAAAATGAAAGTTAGACCTTCAGTTTCTGACGTGACCTGAGATATTTATCACATTCTCTTCTGATTTTCATTCATCTGTCTGCTAAACGTTGTTTGAATCTGAATCTTTAATAGTTAAGATGTTAGTGTTCATGCTTCCTCATCCCCCCTGCAAAGCCTTCAGCCCACTGGACCACGACGGTGAGGATGACGAGGTGACGATGCATCATCACGGTTTAAAGAGACTGTTTGAAATACTAGATGTAGAGTAGTTTGGATATGTAAATATGGATATTATAAAGACAAACAACATGCAATAACACAGTCATATTAATTATGACACAAGAATTCAAGAAGGAACCCAACATATTTTCATCTAAATTTCTTTCAAAAATATAAATCTATTTTATTTTATTTTATTTTTGATCCAATTGTTAAGCATAAATGGAAAGTAAAGTAAAACGTCCCTCAGATAACAGAGATGTTGCTGTCTGGATGATTAATCTAATGGAAATGAATTTGAACCTGGATGTTATTTTTGTTTCTTTCTTTGTTTCTTTCCTATAAAAAGGTAAAGTATTTATAATTGGCTTCTATAAATCCTCTAGCTGCCAACGAAAAACATAATTAAAAAAAGGAAAACGATAAAAAACAAAAGGATAAATCAATTTATGTCACAAATATAAAAGAAGACTTTTGAATAATCCAAAAGGGGATTATGGTTTTAACGTGTCATGGTAAATTATTCCAATCAAAGAACGCTTTGGATGTAGAGGCAGAGCTGATAATTACACTAAAGTATATATATATATATATATATATATATATATATATATATATATCTGTAAACCTGTCTCATAAAGTAATGACATACAACATTAGATAAATAAATAAATCAAATTCAACCCAGAGACAGTTTGGATCAATATCTTCTCTCCAGGAACAGAAGAGTTTAAAGTCCACACATTGATCATCTACACATCGTCTCAGTCTCTAATCTGATCTCTGGTCTGTTCTCTAAATGATGTTTCAGTTTTAAATCCTAAACCCATAAACTCAAACCTCCTTCTTTCTCTTTTAGATGAACTGGAACAATGAAGACAATAAGCAATAAATCAGCAGCTTCTCTTCACTCTCATTTCTCCTCTTTGTTTCTCCTCTTTGTTGTTCCTGTAAATAATAAAGTCTAATCCTTAAACCTCAGTGACCCGTGGCGTTTAATAACACTTACATAATGTTTCTTCAGATCCAGCTCGTCTGCCTCTGAGGTGGCCTGATTATGCAGGTCAGATTTATAAAAAGACCGTTACACAATGGCAATTATGTAATCAGCTGATCAAACGCAGAACAAAAGATAAGGAGAGAACGGGTGAAGCACGTAGGCAGCGAGGACGAGCTTCTCCAGCTGTGTTTGTGAGTCCAGAGGTTTAATACGAAACAATTATGACTCAGATTTTGATCCTGTTTGTTGACAGAAGTCTAAAACATCCCAAACACAACATATCAGACCATGTGACCATGTGAGGGAGATAAAGATGATTCTGTTTCCATCGTCGTCTCAGTCCGTCACAAAAGATAATTATAAAAAACAGAAAACTCTTTTGATTTGAAGTGAAGTGAGACACCACAAACTCAAGGCTATTCTAAAATGTGTGGTGGTTGATGGCAGATTCTTCAACAAAATTGAAACAAATTGATTAGAGAGGAAGAGAAAGAGAATAAAGAAATAGCTGAAGTTGTACACAAAAGAGAATACTGTGTATATAAGAACGTCTCCTCCAGTGTGACTGGAGAAGAAATGACAAGAGACACGAGGAGAACGTCAGCAGAACCTTCAGTCTATGCAGAGTTCCATGTGTTTAGAAGGTAAACCTTTATGAACCAAACTACAGAGTTACTCACATTAATAATCACAGAATCATTCATTATTGATGTGAGATACAGCTCGACATCTTCACTACGTACACACAGATCACACGTTAATATAAATACATAAAATAACTTTAAATGATCAAATTAAATCAAAGTACAACGACCCTGTCTAACTCCCACATGACTGTGAACATGTTCGGACTTCATGGTGTCACGTGTCCGATAGACTTCTCCACATGGTGAACGTCGTGAATTTAACTTGTTTGTGTTCAGGAAACAAAATGACTTGACTAGTTTTAGGAAAAGATCCGGGTTTGATTTAAATAAGAAACACACGGAACATGAACACCGGTCTCCTGGGTGAAAGTCTTGTATTTCCTGACCTCCTTCTCATGAGGACTTTGTCTGTCTTTATACTACGTCACCTGACTTCCTCCAGTATCCGTCATTATCACTACGACCACTAGAGGGAGCAGCCCTGAACGTCCAAAACTGACTCCAGAGGTGAGTGTGGAGATTCAAAGTGTGACGCTTTGGACCATCAACCAAGCTTCAGTAGGTGAAGAGTTGGAGTGAGAACAGGTTTGGATCCACATAAGACTCAACACACGATACGGTTCCATCAACACATCAATAGAACGACCAACTATATGCTCACTTTCAAACATGTTGTGGCAGCAATCAAAGACTCTTCAGGGCTCTTGGTGTTTGATCGTAGCTTCAATGTTTTTGAGTTTGTTATAAAAGGTCCAGGTTCACTGAAATGAATCATTTCCTGTTAAGACAAGGATTATTGTTTATAAACTGGATCTCCATTAGCTGATGATTTGGAGGCCGCTAATCATCCAGAAAGGACAAAACACAATACAAACAATACATGATGTAAAACATATGTATGTATGTATGTGTTTGTTCTCAGGTTTGGATAAATCAAGTGACCTGAGTCAGCACTCCGTCTGTTGCATCGGTTTTTACTAGATTAAAGAAATATTCAGGTGTCTGATTAAATACTACGTTGTCCCCGTCATGGCTGTATAATAAGAACTGGATACCAGAACCAAGATGGCGTCTTTTCAGTCCAATGAGAACGGCTCGTCTGGTTCAGCCATTCAGCAAAAGGTTTTCTGTATTTAAGTTTTTCCGATTCAAAACCTAAATGGATAAAACATTCGTAGATAAAGTCATAATAGAGCTTTTTGCAATGTGAGGTGTCAACAGTTTTACAGATATGCCTTTAACAATAATGTTTTTTGGGGAAAATGCTTTTTTTGCTAAAACGCAAGGCCACTGGAAAGAAAAATGGAAGAAGTCCAGGTCTTATTATACACAGCCAGATCCATGAAGACCTGGTTTTACCAGTCTGTGGCTGTGATCCAGATCTTATCAGCCATCACCAGTCACTCTCCTGAGGCTGAATGTGAGAAAGCCTTCCTGAACATGGAGCTCCACTCACATGTCTCAGTGACTTTATGTTCCTCTCCGGTGGCGGTGGATCCAGAGCCGACCTCCTCGGTGAGTTTGTCCAACAATCGTCAGTCTGCCCCCCCGATGCTGCACCCGACAGTCTCCACCTGCTCGTCGTTCCAACACCACCGTCCTCCTCCTTTAACGAGTTTCCACCGACCGTCTCCCCCCTCCTGGTGTTTGTCGAGAGGTCGGACGGGGGCGCTGATGACTGGCGACGCCCGCCAGAGCAGGTGTTCGGCCATATTGGCGCGACCGTTAATTACCCACAGTCGCCCGCAACAACACGGGCACCGGGCAGCGACCGTATTGCCGCCATATCGTCATGACAACACATCAAGCAGACCCGGCGGGGCCGCGAGTGTGGAGGGGAATTTATACGACGATGATTATGAAAAGAGGGAAATAATTACAGCGCCGCACGTGCCAAAACGTACTCCATCTGTGTGTGTGTGTGTGTGTGTGTGTGTGTGTGTGTGTGTGTGTGTGTGTGTGTGTGTGTGTGTGTGTGTGTGTGTGTGTGTGTGTGTGTGTGTGTGTGTGTGTGTGTGTGTGTGTGTGTGTGTGTGTGTGTGTGTGTGTGTGGGGTTTGGGGGGTTTGGGGGGTGGAGGTGGAGGGTGGAGGCAGTGAAAAGAGCTGTTGCTGTGTGTGTGTGTGTGTCGAGGCGGGGTACCCGGAGCTTTGTGGAGAACACCACCCGATTCCATTCCAGATGAAATGGGATAGCAACACAATTATCTCAAGTCCAATTCTTTGAGGCCTATTGTGTCTGTAAACTGAGCCTGAGCGGAGGATTAATGTGTCTGTGGGGTTTGGGGGGGGTGGGGGGTGGAGGAGGGTGGAGGCAGTGAAAAGAGCTGTTGCTTCATTTCTCTGGACTTTAACCATCAGTGAGAGGGAGAGAGAAAAATGTGATCTGGAGGCAGCTGGAGAAGCCGGACTGGAAGAGGTAAAAGAAGAAGAAGAAGAAGAAGAAGAAGAAGAAGAAGAAGAAGAAGAAGAAGAAGAAGAAGAAGAAGAAGAACAACAACAACAACAACAACAACAACAACAAATAACAGCATCCCATTTAATCTGTCAAACATAATGAATGTCTGGAACATAACGAGTATTAACCACTCCTCCCTCCCAGGGAGCATGGGGGACAGGCACAGCATGGAGGGGGACATCCCAGCCGTCACCACGGCAACAGATTGGCAAAAACGCTTTGGACGGGTTTTCCCATGATGCTCTGCTCCCCTCATCTGGTACGATTCACCGTCCAATGATGAAACGGGGAGACAGGCACAGCCATCCCAGCCGTCACCACGGCAACAGATTGGCAAAAAAGCTGGACGGGTTTTCCCATGATGCTCTGCTCCCCTCATCTGGTACGATTCACCGTCCAATGATGAAACGAGAGCAGAGGAGTAGTAGTAATAGTACCAGTAGTATAGTATATATAGTAGTAGTATATATAACATATATATATATATATATATATATATTAGTTCTTCTGCTTGTTGTCTGTAGAGAGAGCATCCCCTCTGACTCTCCACTAACCAAACACTAAACTCTTCCATCCGTCCTGAAGCCCTCAGGCTGCTGTAGCTCTGCTGCTTTAATGTTCTTAACAACAACAACAACAACAACAACAACAACAACAACAACAACAACAACCCCACCTACCTGTCTGTGGAATCAGACCTACAATGCACCTGGTGTAAGTCAGAGCTCAGCAGGTGGAGGACCAGAGTTTAGACCTGAGATCAGACTTTATGGTTTGTGTAATCTCAACGGTGTGTAGCGTGATATGATCCTCATGCTCACATTCATTCATACAGCCCCCCCATGTATGAACGACTATCAGCAGATATTGCGAGCAAAGATAAAAAATAAAAAAGGCCCTTAACTGTTTCGGTCTTCATCAGAAGCTCCTCTGGATCAGGAGAACGAGGTTTGTGACTGTGGACTTTGTTGAGTCTCTTTCAGCGGCAGACGAGGACTCGTTCAGGGTTCTTTGGTGCGTCGTTGGAGGGTCCTTGTGCTGTGTTTCACATGCTTTTAAAACTATGTTATTAGAAGAGCGTATCAGAGAACGTATGTGAGAAAACGTTGAGTGCTGTTTCATCCCGTTTGGATCCTTTCAGAGATCAACGCCTCGCCTCCTCTCTGCACGGCTTCCTTTCAGACTCCGTCATCAGGAACGTTAGAGCTGCAGAGTGTGAATAGGAGAGAGAATCTACAGTTTGTCACTTCAGAAAGCCTCAACATTAGTGGATGAGTGACAGCTCAAAGTATTTTGAAGATGTAGGTTTTTATACAAACTGGATTTTAGTAAAAGTGCTTTAAAAAAGAAAATACATTTTTTAAGGTTTCTACTTTTCCCGTTTCTTTACCTACATGGATCATATTCATGTTCTGGAACCTTTCAATGAGCATTTAAATCAAGAAAATAACATTTGTTTGACTTAAGGTCCACTTACTGACTATTTCTGGAGCTTTCAACCACTTGTTACTCTCTTCACCAGCAGATACAGAGTGAGAACAGCAGTGGCTCATAGATAGATAGATAGATAGATAGATAGATAGATAGATAGATAGATAGATAGATAGATAGATAGATAGATAGATAGATAGATAGATAGATAGATAGATAGATAGATAGATAGATAGATAGATAGATAGATAGTAAGAGGAGCTTGAGAGAAGATTTAAATCAGGTAAATCTTACGATTTATTAAATATTGATTCGTTATCATGAAAACAGTGATTTTTTACATCAGAAATGTGTTTTTATTATTATTCTTTCATAAATGTTTCATTAGGTCACGATGTTTGCTTTAGAACAACAAAGATACACCATCTTTTAGATAAGGAGGATGGTGTAACTAACACATCTGAGAGGTCATATCTCTCACATCTCCAAGACTGGTGAAGAGAAGTTTAAAATGTTGTCCGTCTCAGATCAATACTGTTGAAAGGAGACCACATGCCTGCGTTCAGACTGCTCGTTGTTCTATCAGTGAGATCAGCTGCTCACAGATTGTCGTCCTTCATCATCTTCATGACCTCTCAGTTTATCTCTGCCAATCACTGATCCTCCTGTCACTTCCTCCTCTGGTTATCCTCAGTGTATTCCTGCCACTCCTAATCACCTGATCCCCAGACTCACCTGCACACCTGCTGCTCGTTCCCTCGTTAGTCCTTCAGTATAAACTCCTCCCCCTCATTAGCATACCGCTCAGGTCTCTGTTGGTGTTTGCATGGCTGCTCCATTCTTTACATGTCTTTGCTCTGGATAACTTCCTGACTGTTGCTTTAGACTTTGACCGTGTTAAATGCATGTTTTCCTCTCACTACTCTGTTTCAGAGTCATGTCCTCTGCTGCCAGAGCCTTAGAGTTTTCTGATCCCACTTTATTCACATTTATTCTGAAAACTTAATTAAAATTCAGCCACACAAAGAGGTGTGCGAGCTGCCACGTCAGAATGAAAAGTATGGAGAAGAAAAGGCAGCAGCTGAAATGTTGCTCACGTTGTCCCGACATCAAAAGGTCCCGGGTCCTTGCATGTATTTAATCTGGGAAAATGGCTGATATCTGGGCAAGAATTCAGTCTCAAGTCTAAATATTCAACCTCCCTGTTCTCTGAACTGTGAGATATTCACGTTAAAGGCCATCAAACTAAATTCTCAATATGAATTTGTATATTGCGAGCTGCAGAATCTGACATGTGACGCAGCAACAGTTTGTGAACTTTACTATTTGTAGTCACCTGATGCACATACAGCCTCGGCATCACGATGTCCTGATCGGTATGAACGCGGCTCACAGCTCCAGTTTTAATCTGCCGCTTTGCTCTCTGGCTGCAGTCGAGGTGAAAAGCATCAGGGCTCAATGTTTGTTTACAGCTTTATGAAAAGATACAACCAGATAAACAGAAGAGAGGCCAAAGATCACATCAAAACGTCTCATCTTCAAATCCTGAGCATGAAAAACAACATCCAAAATACAACACAATGATGGACACAAACACACACACAAAACACACAAACACACAAACAAACAAACACACAAACAAACAAACAAAAACACACAAACAAACACACAAACAAACAAACACAAACAAACACACAAACAAACAAAGGCGCCATTTTGACATCAATGACTGAATCAGAGACATAAAGCAGAATTAGAGAGAGTGAAGCGATGGAGTCTCATTATGAACATACATTTTGTCAACATAAGTTATTTATTGCTGCCATGTAATTGATAATCAATAAAGTGGATAAAAAAATGAGTCCATATCAGGAGTGTTTTGTCACATTCATAAGTAGATTAAAGCTGAGGAATCATCATGAGGAATGTGAATAAGAAATAATCATTTGTTATAGTCATTTAGTAAATGATGCTCCATTTAGAGTCAAACAGACCATAAAGCAGGGGATGCTTTAGGGCGGGGCTACACACTGATTGACAGGTCCACACCAGAGACGTATACTGCGTCTCTACGTCACTCCTCCTCAGTCCATATATGGTCACTTCCTGTTCACTGGTTGCAGATGGCAACAAGATGGACAAGATCGCTGAACTCAAGGCTTCATAACATCAGTCCACATACTAATTTGAGACATCACAATGACTACGTTAACTTCTCATAAACAGTCTGTGGTTTATACTGAACCTGGAAAAACTGCTTTTAGTTTTTGTTCATCAAACACATCGAAATCAAGCCAAAGATCTCACCCTCTTCACCTCAGTCGGTTAGATTTGTTATCTTTCATCATTGTTAAAAATAAGCAGAAGTATACTTTTTTCTCCGTATAACCTGAAGATGAGACTTCATATGTTCAGATGAGTCGGTATGAAGGCAGAGGAATAAAGGACGGTCAGAGTTCTCCAGCCCTGAATCTGAGGCCCATAGACTGTCGAGGGAATTCAACGACCCTTTGTAGACATTTTGGAGAACATGGATCCCATAATTCTTTAATCAGAGAGGTTAATGAGCAAAGGGTAGTCCAGCAGCTGGTGAGGAAACTTGAAATGATCAGAGGATGTGAAGATATCAGGTTAAATAAAAAAAAATCCCTTGACCACTTAATATGTCAAGTTTTCAGGTGATGGAATGAAAAAGAAAAAAAGAATTGCAGACTTAAAACTTGAGGGAAAAATAATAAGAAGAAACTTTTGTCTTTGTGCTTTTGTGACATCAGGATGCTGCTGTTTCTGTTTTGAAGAAAGCGGTTTGAGACCATTTTATCTCTTCACACACAGTTGTGTTTCCTCCTCTGCAACTTTTCAAGCGAGAGTGTCGACAAAGGATGGCCGCTTTTAAAATGCAAGGGGGGAAGAGAGAGAAAAATAGCAGCATGGTGATGAGCGATAGAGCAGCTAATTGTGTCCTGGGAGATAAAGACGGCGGCAAAGGAGAGAAGTAGAAACTCCCTCTTGGTTATCAGCTCTCTTCTGAGACGGCGGCTGGCTTGGAGTTTCTCCTCCAGAAAAGAGCTTGTTAAAAGGAAATAAAAAAAGGTGTGAGGAGGCACAAAGGACGCTTATCCACCTTTCATGGAGCCGACAAAAGGAAAAAATCTCGGCTCCGGCTAATTACAACCGAGGTGATGAAAGAGACGGAGGGAGACAGAAAAGAAAGAAAATCCCTCTTTTTTCTCACCTGGGAGAAGGTGGGGAGGTCAACACCGAAACTCAATCCTGTGGAGGCAGAGGGTGCGCTTGATTTGATGGACGTGGAGGTGATTAGTGGACGCTCGTCCTCGTTGCCCCGCTGCCACAGAAAGAAAAATTCAAAGTGTCCCAATCAAATGAAAGCAAAGAGCTGCGACCCTCAGGACTGCTCTGTCTCACCTCTTTCCTTCAGAACAATCCGACTGTCGTTCATTCCAGCTTCTCCACAACGATTTAACCTGTGAGGATTTCTGTGACTTTGAGATGTTTGAGGCAAATAAAAGCAGGTTTTCATTCTCCGTTGGGATTGTTTCTGAAGATCTGATTTCTTTATGTCTCTGCATCGTGCTGCGTTTTGTGATTAATGCAAGTTTCATATTAAAGGATTTGTGTGTGTTTGCTTTTTAAGTCGTATGTTCAGCCCATGAATCCCCGAAAAACCACGTCACCTCTATGACACCTTGGGCAAGCTCTGGGAAAATACAATTTTTTAAGTGTTTTATGAATAAAATTATTATTTTGTTGTCACAACAGTTACAGGTAACACGAAAAGAATATTAAACACAAACAGTAAAACTAGTGAATTAGTTTCTGATATCAGAAGAGACGCATGTGTTTGTTTAACATACAAACTAAATGTTAATGTCAATCCACATAAATAATCATAATCTGTCAGATATCCATTTTATGGTTGATTAAATAAATAAACCAACTGCTTCTACGGACTGTAATGATGTGCAGAAACCTGAAAAGTATCATAGACTGAATGTTATATTTTCTAAACAGGATAGAGTACAGAACAAGCATGCATTTATGAAATTACAACGTATCTGTTAAAAAAGTTAGGTTTAGACAACTAAACTACTTAGTTAGGTTTAGACAACTAAACTACTTAGTTAGGTTAAGACAACTAAACTACTTAGTTAGGTTTAGACAACTAAACTACTTAGTTAGGTTCAGGAAAATATGGCGGTTTGGGTTAAAATAAGGACAGAAGTACTGTTACTGAAATACGCAAGTAAGGTGACAAATAAATCAACATTGACTTCTAGTTGCACAACAGGAAGGAACAAGGGTCTCCTGGAGGAACCATCACTGTTTGTTGGATTCTCTTTCTGTTTTGGATCGTTTGTTCTATATAATATATATACAGTACCAGTCTAACGTTTGTTCACACCTTCTCATTCAACTACTTTGAAGACTCTAAAATATAAAACATATTCTGGTTTGTTGAGCTTTTGTTTGTTTACCACATAATTCCATATGTGTTCCTTCATAGTTTGGATGTCTTCAATATTAATCTACAATGTAGAAAACCATTGAATGAGAAGGTGTGTCCAAACTGGTACTGTATATATATATCAACAGAAACCAGTGTGACTCTGCCCGTCAGTGGGTGTGGACAGTGTTGGCGGTGCTTGTTGCTGAGTGTGAACGGGCAGAGAGCTGTCGGGGTCAGAGTTCAGCTCCTTTGGACTAGCAGAGCGTCGCTCTCCGTCGCTCCTCTTCAGCTGCTAGACAAACACCGGCTGTAAACAAACGGGAACCTCCAGCCTCTCCTCGCTCCACTTCTTCTCCTCTCCAGAGCCCCATGTCATGATGTGTGAATGCGGTGACTTTGTCAGAGTTTTCTCCCCACAGAGATCAGGAGGTTCTTCAAACTACCTGTTAGCCCAAAGTCACTGCTACACTCAGGCTTCCTGTTTCTCTGCCCTCTCTTTATTGGAGGAGAGGCCGTTTACCTCCAGATCTCTGCTGTCTGTACAGACGGAGGTTTGACCTTCAGATGAACCTTCAGACAACAAACCAGCTGCATGACCGTCTGCTTTTATGGTTTCTCCTACTTCTTAATTTGACTCATCTGCTTTGCTGATATTTTCTTCCTGAAGCCCAAAATTCAGAATTTTATAGAGCTTGATGCTTTTTCCCTTTACAACATGGGTTTTATTTGTGTAGTTTCCGTGACTATATTTCTTTTGGCAAGAAATATATCCAGGACATATGCTATTGAAACCAAAGACTGTATATAATAAGTGGACTGAGTCACTGTCATCTTGGGTTTTGTCGGTGGCCATCTTGCTTTTTTGGATACAGAAGTGACACTGGAGGGCAGAGTTTAGTACAACTGAACACTGAAGGAACAAAATGAATTAAATTGAATTAAGTGAAAACACACTGTGAAAGGGTTAAAGTTCTAAGACGAAAACACAACTCCGTGGTGACGACCTGTCAATCAGTGTGTAGCCCCGCCCTAAAGCATCCCCTGCTTTATGGTCTGTTTGACTCTAAATGGAGCATCATTTACTAAATGAACATCATGCTGTATTGAAGAAGACTTGAAACTAGAGATTGAGACCATAAACTCATGTTTACAATGTTTACTGAGGGAATAAATCAAGAGAGAAGTAGAGTCATTTTCTCATAGACTTCTATACAACCAGAGGAGTCGCCCCCTGGTGGACAGCAGAGAGAATGCAGCTTTATGCTTTAATCTGCTCCTCCAACAGTATAGAGGCAAAGTTCAAGTTTTGACAAAAAAAAAGAAATCCACAGCTCTCTGTGTACACTATGTCCGCCCCTAAAAGTGATTGGTTGATTTATTTGCGGTTCAAAAGGTCTTAAAAATCAACCTTGCTGCGTAATACTTGCGTTCCGTGTTAAAGTACAACAGCTTGACAGGATATACTGACGTGTGAATTAATGGCACAGAGAAACCTCCTCTGGTGTGTGAAGGCCTTTAGAGTCGCAGCCTGCTGGCAGCTGTTGGTCCTGAAGCACAGCAGACAGACGGACATTTCCTCCTGATGACGGGGCTCTATGAAAGGTCACGGATGACAGGTTTTTTTTAACATTCATCCTCTGGTTGTTGTCGAGACATTTACGTAAAAAAACAAAAATGTCAACCTGCTGGTGGCTGTAGATGAAAAGTCAGAGGATCACCAACGTTATGAGAACACATCCAACATCCAACACCGGTGAGATGTTCAGGTCTGGCTGAAGAGTGGAGTGACGCTGCCGTCCCTGGAGGCTCCTACCTCCACTTCAGGTTCTCTCTGTTCTCTGAGACAGAGTCACATTCAAACATGGCCGTATATAAAGCAGCATCCAGCTCCAGCCTGCAGCCCAACACTCAAAGGTCAGACCCAACAACATTCACCTCAATGCTCCTCAACACAAACACAAACACTCTGTTTCCTCCTCTCTCCGCTCTGCAGGTCACGTGACACGGCAACAACATTCATCTCACACACACAGTCACACACCTATTGAAGTTTCATTTTGTCAACTCCATTGATGTGCCAGATGAAGTGCGATGTCCGCTGAGAGTTGAATCCTGGGAACAGCCAATCAGCAGCGTCGGCTGCTAATTTAATTAATAACTCCTCCGACTAATTAGCAGAAGACGGCCGGGAGGAAGAAAACAGCTGCAGTCACCTGAGCTGTGTGTGTGTGTGTGTGTGTGTGTGTGTGTGTGTGTGTGTGTGTGTGTGTGTGTGTGTGTGTGTGTGTGTGTGTGTGTGTGTGTTCACAGGGTGTAGAGGTGCTGATCAACTGTAAATCCTCGGGGTGTAACGTGTGTTTTCCAGCAGCAGGAGAGCCGACACATCGCTTTCTACTTGCCACCGACGACGTTCTCCGGTGGAAAAACAAAGATGGCGTCTGGTTCTCCGTTGGGATTCGGTCGACACGTTGTGGAGGAGCAGTGGAGGCAGCGTTGCTTGTCTGGCTGTGTGAGTAATTAAAAGTGGTGGAGCTGGCCCTCTCACATCCAGAGGTGATAATCTGATCAGGGTGTGGAGGTTAAAACACGACGAACTCACAGCAGCTTCACGTCGTTCACATGAACACACGTCTGTCCTCTCAACAGAGCAGAACGCTTCATTTAGTGATTCATGAGTTACATTTTAAAGGTTATTCAAACATCCAGGTTACAGATAACTTTACATTTCAGTAACTACCCTTCACCGTGTTGTTAAGATCTGCTTTACTTTGATATATATATATATATATATATATATATATATATATATATATATATATATATATATATATCATTTAAATGATGCTGCTGAATGCAGACGAGATAAATGAAATTTCTAGTTGTTTATACTCACGCTGTCCATTCCATTATTCTATGAAACACCAGAGGATGAACCAACAAAATGATCCGTGAAGAATCAAGAAGAAACCAGTAAAACACTATAAACCTCCACGATGACGAGGAGGGATTATTATTATCTATAAACTCATATCTTATAATCATGGACTACTTTACTGTCTTTATACAAACCTTGTAAAGAAAGAAGTCAAGTATCAAATGTATGATAAAGTAGTTGATCTGCTCTGAGCTGCCTTTGTTAAGGTTGACAGGAGTAATAAAGTTTCCTGTCTTTGTTCAGACGACGGGGCCTCTGTGATGTTGTTTCATTAATCCAGGCTCCACTCTGCACAACTGGATTGGTCGATGTATTTATTTGCAAAACTACAGAAGTTGATCAAATTGATTTGGTTTAACTTTTCCTTTCTGTGTGAAAGTTCTCATGATACATGAAAAAAACCCACAATGACATGCAAATGAATCGCACAAAAAGCCCTGGATGTGTAAAGACCTTGAACGTTGCACATCTCACATTCTTGAGGGTTCAAAAGTGGTTTAAAGTGGAAAAGGTTCATCCTCTGTGGAGCATGATCAGTGTGGTCTTTGTATTAGATCACACAGTATCCTGGGTACCAGTGGACAGTTAAATACAATGAAGGCACCAGAGAGAAAGTCATGAAAGGTTCATCCTCTGGCTACTATGAACATCTACAGGAAACCGTCGTAAGGTTCAGTTAGAGTGAAACCCTCCAAAGATCAGATCACTCTGCTGTGATGAACCCTGTGATGGCGTGAGGCTGAACAAACAGATAAATCAGAGCGAGCAGGAGACACCGTTCTGTGAAGCTGATGTTCAAGTAGCTTCTTTAACTCAATACAGACTTTTATTCATCTGAGAAAGGTAAACTTGTTCCTGGCTCTAAACAGGCGTCCTCCTCCGGTTCTTTAAAGTGAATCCAAAGCTTCCTGTGTTAAAGCTGCGTTCTCTCTGCTGTCCACCAGGGGGCGACTCCTCTGGTTGTATAGAAGTCTATGAGAAAATGACTCTACTTCTCTCTTGATTTATTCCCTCAGTAAACATTGTAAACATGAGTTTATGGTCTCAATCTCTAGTTTCAAGTCTTCTTCAATACAGCATGATGTTCATTTAGTAAATGATGCTCCATTTAGAGTCAAACACACCATAAAGTGATTGACATTTTTGTAACATTTTGGTCCTAAAATGTCTCCTTCAGCGTGTAGTCGCATTAAGCTTTGACCTCCAGTGTTTCTTCTGGTTCCAAAAAGAGCAAAATGGCCACAAATAAAAACTAAGAAGGCACCAGACAAAAGATCAAGATGAGAGTGGCTTTTTTTTTTCTTCTTATATACAGTCTCTGGTTTCATAGCAATCTGATGATATATATTTAGTTTAAAAACTGTAGCATATTTCCTTCATATATTTCTGGTGATTAAAACAGTGTCAAAGTGTCGACTTCATGTGCTCATCGGGTGAGTAAAATGGTACCAGATAAGAACAGTCACGGACACATGTTGTCCAACATGGCAGCAGCGTCTCTCAATCACCTGCACAGGAAGTGGTGAATCAGACTCTCAGAGTGCTCCGTGAGCTTCATAGAGATGTTTGAGAGCGGCGCGGGGGGCGCTGCGGTCCGCTGGCACTCAGACTGCTGAGGCGGCAGGAAAAAAGGAGGCCAGCTGAGGAGGAGCGCTGGAGGAACACGACTCCGCCGCCACCGACCGGAATCCGCTGAGCGAGCAGTTCACGGCTCTGAGATGAACGTTGATGAAGTAGGCTGAGCCCCCCCCACCCTCTCTGGGTGCTAAATCACCAGACTGAATGGGTGCAGCGGCCTACATGTTAAAAATACAAACATACAGACACCCAAACACCTGCTGACTGAGGAGGACCAGGTCTTCATGGACCAGAACCCAAACGGACCTCTGAGAGCTGCAGGAACACAAAGAAATAGTTCCTTTAAACTTTCTATACTCTTATACTTCATCATCTTAAAGCACTGAGTCCTCTTACATACAGTAAAACTAACATGAAGTCTGGTATTTTAATCATCTTTTAGAGAACCGAGTTGTACAAAAGGTTTTTATAGGAATGTTTGATGTCTGCAGACAAACAGTTCGACACAGACGTCCAGGAGGTGAGCTACGCCTTCAGAGGAGAAAGGACTTTAAATTAAAATCTTGAATGTACAGAAAGAGTCTCAGCTCAGAGAAAACATGCTTTGTTGTTCAATATAAAGGCAATAAAGAGTTCAGTCAAACATCTGCTCTGAAAAAACCCCTGAATGATACAATTTCTCATTTCTTAAAGCTGTAAGAGGAGTGAAATGTGTCTCCTGAGCTCTGGGATTAAAACATACTGATGTTAGAATGTGAAAATATTTATGTTGCAATCATACAGAATCATGTTTTCAGATCAGCTTCTGTGTTGCTCAGCGCCTCACATTTTTACAGGAGGGCCCTGAACGTCTCACGTTGAAATAAATCCTTCTCAGGGTAGAAAAGCGCCTCATAACGGTGGAGACGAATCAGAATGCTGCACAGTCAGACGTCCATGAAGTCATGACGCTAACGGTGCCAAAACTCAGATGGAGTTTTATCATCAGCTTTTTGTATGTATGTAAAGATAAAATAAAATACCAGGAACCCCACAAGAGTTGAGAGAAAGAGCTCATCATCATCATCCATCTCTGAATTAATGACATTACAGAACGATGTGTTGGTATTTATTTCGTTCGTGTTTTAGAATTCATTCATTTTCATCTCTTATCGACTCAAACACACAACGAGGCAGAACTGCTTTGATAAATATCTGCATTCATCCTGCTTACATGTCATATTTCTTTAAAGATATATCTGGACGTCAGTGCTCCGTCCTCAGGAGGTCAAAGGTCAGGTCTCTGGGCCGCTGCCCTACTTTACCTCCCGGCGTCGTGATCTCAGTGATTCATCATGTAAATGTGTTCCAGTGGACGTTCTGCTGAGCGGGCAGATCATGATATAAGCACACAGAACCAGAGACATGTACTAATGACGTCAGGTTCAGAGGGGGGGCGTTCCATACTTTATCACATGACCCACTGAGGAGCAGTCCTGGTCGCTCAGCTCCACCTGGACGTGTTGGAATGCGGCCGATTCAAACTGAAACAGGTCAGCAGCTCTTTAAATGTTCCGTCAAACCTCTGAACGAGGAGATTAAACGAGCGCCGCATGCTACACGGTTCCTCCCACGGGGTTCGTACCGGGGGGGGGTAAACAGGCCGTCGGGTGTTGGTCCACGTGGAGAGACACAGCGTGACCTTTACAGCGCCGGCTGATGAACGTCTGCGGCTGAGAGTTTGACCTTTCCCACCTGTATCTGAAACCTCTGCTGCTCTGAGCCATTAGTGTAATGAAAGAAAGAATCAGTCAGCCGGTTCTGCTGACTGTACATCAGCAGACATTTACACTCACATTCATCAACAATCTGTACCAGCTCATTTTTCTTCAACGCAGCACAAATACACTCACACACTCCGTTCTACCAGAGAGCGTTTCTCTTTCAGCTCCACTTCCTGTTAGAACACCAGAAGAACGTTGATAGTGAGCATCTTCTGTCCATGAAGAACCCACAAGGCCTTTACACCTCGCCAAATACAGAACGAGAGATGTGTTTCTCTTTATAGAAAACAACCTCTGGTTCTTTAATGTGAATCCAAAGCTTCATGTGTTAAAGCTGCATTCTCTCTCCTGTCCACCAGGGGGCGATTCCTCTGGTTGTGTAGACGTCTATGAGAAAATGACTTTTTCTCTGTCATTATCTTGGTTTTGGTCTGTGGCCATCCTGGTTTCTGGTGGTTGACCCAACTTCCCTAAAGTGTAAACACTCTGAAGATAAAGACACGGACCCAGACCGGACAACGTCTCTGGTGTGGACCTGTCAATCAGTGTGTAGCCCCGCCCTAAAGCATCCCCTGCTTTATGGTCTGTTTGACTCTAAATGGAGCATCATTTACTAAATGAACATCATGCTGTATTGAAGAAGACTTGAAACTAGAGATTGAGACCATAAACTCATGTTTACAATGTTTACTGAGGGAATAAATCAAGAGAGAAGTAGAGTCATTTTCTCATAGACTTCTATACAACCAGAGGAGTCGCCCCCTGGTGGACAGGAGAGAGAATGCAGCTTTAACACACTTTTTTTCAACTTTCAGTCCTGGAGGTCGCCCCCTGGTTCTGAACTGATATTTGTTGTATGATATCAGACATTTGTTCGTGGACCGTGTAGCCTTCTGGTGTTGTTTATGTTAACCGTGTTCTTGTTGGTAAGTTGGATGAATAACTGAAATTAGAGTTGTTAAAAATAGTAGGACAGTTTTTTGATGAAAGTCTGGTCTGCTGGCTGATTTATACATCTGACTGACCTTTGACTGGGAGCATCTTTATCACATAAAACAGTCTGTTATATATCACCTGCAGCTCCTGGAGCCTGGTCTCCACATGAGTTCCTCTCACCGGGTCTTCCACAGAACTCGCGGTGTCTTTCTATTGGCCGTGGCGTCCTGCATCATCACCTCCTGCAGCTCTGCTTGTCAAACACACCGAGATCTGTTTTCTAGCTGCTTGGTTACCAAAAAACTCCCCGCTGGCATCTTCACAACTCGGCATCTGACCAGGACACACACACACACACACACACACACACACACACACACACACACACACACACACACACACACACACACACACACACACACACACACACACACACACACACTGGTCTCCTCCCAATTGAAGCCCAGCTGCCACGCATCAGAGATGGGCAGGTCGGCCCGATGAAGGACAACATCATTAAGCTGGATATCAGCAAACAGCCTGTCCACTGTCATCAGGGTGAGGCATCGCACCGCCGCCAAGAGGACGCTTTAATTGTGTCCAAACACACACACACGTGTGACGTGTGTGTGTGTGTGTGTGTGTGTGTGTGTGTGTGTGTGTGTGTGTGTGTGTGTGTGTGTGTGTGTGTGTGTGTGTGTGTGGTTTGCAGAATAAACCTGTGTGTAGAGGTTGTTCTTTTAATGCTGCTGAGCGCTCAGTTACTCACACAATACATGCTGCCTGAGATCAATTCTGTGGTGACCTTGTACGGGTGAACTTTCCCATAATGCATCGGGTGGGCTTGGCTGAATGGAGCCAATAGAGTTTAAACCAAATGACAGATGGGAGTGAATAAAATCAGGGCTGCATTTGACATGAATTTAAATTCATTGTAAATCTTTTTTACCTTTTAAGGCCACGTCTTCAGTTTGTTTGTTTGTTTGTCAGTGAGATTACAGAAACATGACGGGCCTGATTTTCTTAAAGCTTTAGGAACAGGGGTCGGATTACATTTTTCAGTGGATCTGAATCACAGGGCTGATACATGAACTACATTTCACTTTCATTAAAAATGTGGCAGACGTCCGTACTTCTTTTTCTCTGATTTGTCAAAGAAATCATGACACACTGACTTTATCATTATGTCCAAACCCCCAAAGAGAGTCAGATAAAGTGTTATTGAAGGAATTTAAAGGTAAGGCTATATTCAGTTAAAGTGATACTGAAACGTAAACTTGTAATGTTTTCACCCTTTTTCAGAAAAACCTACATCGTGATGGTTTTATACTGCTGTCCCTTTAAAACAACAGTACAGGACCTAGTTTACTTTAGCAAAATCAGGTGGCTAGCTAGCGTTAGCTGTCTCTTTCATAATTCTAGTAGTTTTGAAAACAAACAACCAGACTCAGTACGTCACCTAGAAATGGAATCAGATCACGAGGTCTCAGTTCACTCTGGTCTTGGATCTGACCTCTCCAGACTCTCCAAGTCTGGGTCCAATCAGCCCAAATATTAGGGATAGAAAGCCTGGATACACACCTACATAATACCAAAGTTATACTAAACTGAACTGCAGTAAACATCTTTAAAGACCCGTTCATTACAAAACACACTTTTATACAAAACGTGATTATTACATGGTTAAAGTGGAAACATTCAGCCAAATAGTAATTACAAATGAAAAGAAATCAAATGTCAATGTTGGTTAATATATAATATTTCAGCACTTTGTTTTCAGGGATAATTCCTGTTATTGTTCTCATCTGCATATGATTCATAAACAGCCGTCAGTGACAAAGATCCATTATTACACAGAGTGAAACCAGAGCACAGCGTAACAACAAGCATCATATCAGCAGTGTTTGTGAAGATTGCATTGCTTCATGTAAAAAAAGAGTCCCATTATTTCTGTTTTCTTCAAAAACAAAAGGATAAATATGTCCATTTTCACAACTTTGGTCCCATTTCATGCTGTTCTCCTGTTTTCATTTCACGCTCTGCTTCAGTCTATTTATAGACGAGACGAGGAGGCAGGCGGGAGGCCATTACTGACAGGAACCAACCTGAGTGTGTGTGTGTGTGTGTGTGTGTGTGTGTGTGTGTGTGTGTGTGTGTGTGTGTGTGTGTGTGTGTGTGTGTGTGTGTGTGTGTGTGTGTGAGAAAATCAAGTTCAAGCATGATTTTGCTGAAATATTACAAAGATGTGGATGTTAAAAATTGAATACAGTCTTTTCAAAATAAACTTTCGTCGTCACAGTAAACCATTGAGGCCGTGTCCTCACTGCTAGACTCCACACTAGACTTTACAAACGTTCCCGAGGACGGATATGTTTAAAGCTGTGTTAAAGCTGCATTCTCTCTCTGTCCACCAGGGGGCGACTCCTCTGGTTGTATAGAAGTCTATGAGAAAATGACTCTACTTCTCTCTTGATTTATTCCCTCAGTAAACATTGTAAACATGAGTTTATGGTCTCAATCTCTAGTTTCAAGTCTTCTTCAATACAGCATGATGTTCATTTAGTAAATGATGCTCCATTTAGAGTCAAACAGACCATAAAGCAGGGGATGCTTTAGGGCGGGGCTACACACTGATTGACAGGTCCACACCAGAGACGTATACGGCGTCTCTACGTCACTCCTCCTCACTCCATATATGGTCACTTCCTGTTCACTGGTTGAAATAAAACAAGAAGGTGACGGTGAAATCGTTGGACTCAAGGCTTCAGAACTGCCCCGTTCTATGAGTGACATCACCATGACAACGTCCACTTCTTATAGACAACGTACAGTCATTCAACGTGTTTCTGTGAGATCTCGTTGTCATGGCAGCCACGTTGGCGTGCTAGTGATGCTCTGCCATCAGGCTGCAGGCCGACCCTTCAGGTCCAGGTATCCCGTCGGCCATGTCGGAGCAGATGGAGAGGAGAGCGGAGCAGTAAACTCTCTCTGATATCTGCCGTCGACTTTGACTCTGGAGGTTTCTTCTTCTTAAATTAAATCTGGCTAATAGCGTTGGATGAGGGGGGATTTATTTCCTCCCGGTTCAGAAAAAACCCCACCACACTTACTTCCTATTACACTTACAAATATTGAGCTCATGCATAATTTAACCTCCCGCCCACATCCAAAATGCTGCAATCCACTTCATTATTTATTTTAACGGCACTTCAATAATTTATGCCCGTGTGTATGAGAGCCATCAGAACAGACTGCTGCTCACTTAATTACCCGGGCCGCCAGCTCGCTGAAGTTCTCTGGTATTAAACAGAGTATTAGCCAGGATTAGACCTCACACACACACACACACACACTCACACACACACACACACACACACACACACACACACACACACACGTTATTCAGTGCTTTCTAATGAGGAAGGAGTTAGCCCAGCTAGCACGCAGACTGATTATTTAAAGCGTTCCTCAGACATCAGGGTGGAGTGGACGGGATGACCGACGCTCTGCTCAGATCGATACTAGATTAAGCTGTTATGTCCACTTACAGCTGATATAATAGGAATAATGTATTCCAGCGGGGGGGGGATGATCTACTCCTATTCCCCGCTGATTTATGGCCACTGCTACTTTAAACGGGGCCGCTTAAAAAATGAGACTTTTCATAATAAATACTTTCCAGAGTGCTGCAGATCAATTGTGCCCGGAGGAAGATGAAGACGGATGTCTCCTCTGTGTGAGGATGACTCGTCGCCGCAGACTTTATGTACTTTACCGTCTCGGCTGCCTGGAACAGAGGCCTGATGCAGCGCAAGATGGATTAAGTGGCTTTTTATTTTGAGTGTTACTTAGAGACGACAAAAAGATGGAAAGAGAGCGAGAGAAAGAAAGAGATGGTGCTCTGGTTTGACTTTGTTTGTCTGACAGAGTGTTTGTGAACAACAGATGACGTAGATCCAGATTTATAGAACTCTAGTGGATTAAACATTTAGCTCTCTAGTGCTCAAACTGGAATCAAAAAGAAAGACAGTTCTCTCAACCAGCCACATGCACATGCAGCATTAAGAGCAGGTTGTTCTCAAACAAGAACGCACTGTTCATGGTAGATATCCCAAATCATCTGGGATGTATCCATGTAATCATTGACAAGGAGGTGTAGAAACCTGCACAGGGTGGAGGAGGGGAGGAGGAGGAGACAGAAGAAGTCAGTGTTCATGTATTTCTCACATCCTTTCTGTACTTCAGTAAAGACACTTACATCGTTAAATCAACACAAACATCCATCTTTTCCTCAACATGTTGTTTAGGAAAAGATGGAAGTTTGGGTTAAAATGAAAACATTTAAATCGAGTAGATAGTGAGACAATACTTTACTGTTGCACCTCAATGATATGACACATCACATCTCTTCTTTTAACCTCCATACATTTAAGCCAATCAGAGAAGGTTTCTCTTCAGGAGGTCGTCTTAAAGAGACAGCTGCTAAAACGGAGCGTTTCAGATTCAGGTTTATTCAGACGGAGAGGAAAGTGTTTTTAATGAACATTAAATCATGTAAACTTGTTCTAGTAGAAACACAGATGTCTCCTTTAAATGCAAACTGATGTAACTAAAGAAAGTTGTTCCTCTTCTGGGTCTTCAGCGTCCTCTGGATTGTTGAGGAAAATCTATCTAATATAGAACTTTATACACCTTTATATAACGTGTCATGGTGAACCCAATAACTTGTTTCATAAGATCATCTGTGGGAAAGAGGGAGACAAGCGGTTCCCATAAGGAATGGTAAAGTCATTCCAGGAAAGTTGGGAAATAAGAATAACGTTTCCTGCACCAGTATCATTTGTCCTTTAAGGAGGTTACCATGACCTGACACAAAGCAGGGAAACAGGAGGCGAGTGAAAGGCCAGACGTGCTTTGTCATGGTCCAATCGACAAGACGTGATTGGCTGAAAGTGATGGAAGGGGGCGGGACTAAAGGTATAAAAGATGTCATGTATGGACTAACGTGTCGGATTTCTGTTGTAAGCTCGTCTGCAATAAAACATCCCCGCTGGCTGCAAACTCCAAGAACTGCGTCTCGTCTCTTCACTGCATTTCTGCCACAACAGGATCTGCTGTTATATATGATATATAGATATGTATACATATACATATATAGATATGTTAGATCTCATGTGGATTGTACCTGAATAAGAAGCAAAAGGCTTTCATCCACTACGTTTGAACTCCTGAAATAGCAGCTGTTAGTCTCTCAGGAGATTGGTCCATTTTACCCAACACTTCAGCCTGAGTACCTGTTTATGAGAGAGTGCACTGAACTGAGTACAAGTATTCAGCTGGACAGATATGTTAGGTGCCAGTCGGTCACGCTCCATACATGTATGTAAATATATTAAATACATATTTATGGGAAATGCTCCACTTTAAAGAAGCTGAATGTTCTAAAATGTGACGTTATAAACAACAGAGTTTAAATGATGAATGTAAACAGACTCAGACTGAACACAGATCAGTGTTCCTCCAGGATGAAGACCTGCACCCCCCCTCATGAATAATCCTATTAAATGAATAAATGAAAATAGAAGAAATGATTACTCCAGCCTCTCATAATGGTTTTACCAAAGCCCTCGCTGTGGATGTGGACCCTCACTCTTTACAGAGGACGTCGTCGTGAGCTCACTGATGCAGCAGATTTCATTTATGGTGCGTTCATGACACGTTATCAGAGTGGGATTCTTCAGAGAATAACAGCTGTTCCTCCATCGTCTCTCTCTCTCTCTCTCTCTCTCTCAAACACCACATTGTCATTTAAAGATATTGTATTTTCATAATTTATTTCCTTTGTCACTGCAGAAGAAGACGACATGTTGGAGTGTCACAGCTTTTCAAACGGAGAGAGGCATCGCTCTCTGAATGCTGAATGAACCTCACAAGTGAAGCTTTTTCTTTTTTTTATGCAACAAAAAAAACCTCATGGTAACAAAAGATCCCAGAGACGGCGAGCCACAGAGACAGAACTATATTGATAACCGGGAGAATAAAGCAATTTGTTTTTATCATAGTTTCATATTGCGCCCTGTGCAATGGCCCGTGAGCTAAATGTACTCCTGCAGCACTTCTCTGCTGAAACCAGTCCTAATGTATCAATGGTTCTGATGTATCAATGGTTCTGATGTATCAATGGTCCAATGGTTCTGATGTATCAATGGTTCTGATGTATCAATGGTTCTGATGTATCAATGGTCCTAATGTATCAATGGTCCTAATGTATCAATGGTTCTGATGTATCAATGGTCCTAATGTATCAATGGTTCTGATGTATCAATGGTTCTGATGTATCAATGGTCCTAATGTATCAATGGTCCTAATGTATCAATGGTTCTGATGTATCAATGGTCCTAATGTATCAATGGTCCTAATGTATCAATGGTTCTGATGTATCAATGGTTCTGATGTATCAATGGTTCTGATGTATCAATGGTTCTAATGTATCAATGGTCCAATGGTCCTAATGTATCAATGGTTCTGATGTATCAATGGTCCTAATGTATCAATGGTTCTGATGTATCAATGGTTCTGATGTATCAATGGTTCTGATGTATCAATGGTCCTAATGTATCAATGGTTCTGATGTATCAATGGTCCTAATGTATCAATGGTTCTGATGTATCAATGGTTCTGATGTATCAATGGTCCTAATGTATCAATGGTTCTGATGTATCAATGGTCCTAATGTATCAATGGTTCTGATGTATCAATGGTCCTGATGTATCAATGGTCCTATGTATCAATGGTTCATGTATCAATGGTCTGATCAATGTATCAATGGTTCTGATGTATCAATGGTCCTATGTATCAATGGTCCTAATGTATCAATGGTCCTAATGTATCAATGGTTCTGATGTATCAATGGTCCTAATGTATCAATGGTTCTGATGTATCAATGGTTCTGATGTATCAATGGTTCTGATGTATCAATGGTCCTAATGTATCAATGGTTCTGATGTATCAATGGTTCTGATGTATCAATGGTCCTAATGTATCAATGGTTCTGATGTATCAATGGTTCTGATGTATCAATGGTTCTGATGTATCAATGGTTCTGATGTATCAATGGTTCTGATCGGGCTCTGCTCGAGTGTGAACAAACAAATTGGATTGTGGCCCCTTAACCCCCCCTCTCCACCGTACCACATATTTTTATGGAACATCTCAATCCAGGACTCACTCACACACACACACACACACACACACACACACACACACACACACACACACACACACACACACACACACACACACACACACACACACACACACACAGACCTTTAAAAAAGCCCAAGGTCAGGCCCAGTGTGCAGACTGTAGTGGTGTATAATGATGAAAAGCACTCTGCTGTTAAAGTGCCTTTTTTTTCCAAAAAACACAGAATGGCCTCTCCGTCCCGCTGTGTGTCACTCCTTCCTGCACGGCGAGAGTTTCATAACGCTTTTATCTGGATGCAGTAAACGTCCGTCTTACGGGATGAAAGCTGTGTGTGCTGTGTGTGTGTGTGTGTTGTGTGTGTGTGTGTGTGTGTGTGTGTGTGTGTGTGTGTGTGTGTGTGTGTGAGGATCATGTATGAAGTGATTCAGCGTCACACACAGCGAGCTGAATGCTTTTCTTCGTGAACACAACGGTTCATGTTGACCTTCATCACCTCCTCTTCATCTGATCCGTCAGCTGTTTAAACCTTCGAGAAGCCAGAAGTGATTCTTTTTTACAGTTGTGAACTGGGATTTTTTTTTTCTTCTTCTTCTTTTGTGCAAATTCACAACCTTAAAACCTTAAAACCTTAAAACATCATACTTTTTAAACGTTGTTGTTTTTAACATGAATACCTCCACACAGAACCCAAATAACAGGATGCTCTCATCCAGCATTCATTTCTAAAACCACAAAAAAGAATGTGCTTTAATTCATATTATATCCACGTAATCATGAACCAGGAAGTATACAGACCACATAAGCAGACACAGGGTAACCAAACCATGATCTTCATCTAAACCTAACTAAGTTGTTTCCTGTGAAGTAGAAGTTTATTTTGAAAAGACTGTATTCATGTAAATAGCAGAAATGAACACGTGTTGATGGACCTTTGTAGGATAAAAACACATAAAATGAGCAGTAACTTTTCCTCAGATATCATAAGAACCAAAGTATGAAGACATGATGCAAAAAACTAGGCATTAACCAGTCAAATACACTTTAATGTACAACACAGATTTGTAGTTCAAACTAAAACAACAAACTTTATTACTCCTTTCAACTTTGACAAAGACAGAGCAAACTAGATCCACCACTTCTGTTCTAAGCTTTCACAATAAAAGCCCTGGACGCGAACGCTGTAGCTGTTTAGGTTCTAAGGACAGAGGAGGTGAGGGTGTAAGGACAGAGGATGTGAGGGTCTAAGGACAGAGGATGTGAGGGAGGAGGTGTCTAAGGACAGAGGAGGTGAGGGTGTAAGGACAGAGGAGGTTAAGGACAGAGGAGGTGAGGGTGTAAGGACAGAGGATGTGAAGGACAGAGGATGTGAGGGTGTAAGGACAGAGGAGGTGAGGGTGTAAGGACAGAGGATGTGAGGGTGTAAGGACAGAGGAGGTGAGGGTGTAAGGACAGAGGAGGTGAGGGTCTAAGGACAGAGGAGGGTGAGGGGAGGTGTCTAAGGACAGAGGAGGTGAGGGTGTAAGGACAGAGGAGGTGAGGGTCTAAGGACAGAGGATGTGAGGGTCTAAGGACAGAGGATGGTGAGGGTGGACAAGGACAGAGGAGGTGAGGGTGTAAGGACAGAGGATGTGAGGGTCTAAGGACAGAGGATGTGAGGGTGTAAGGACAGAGGATGTGAGGGTGTAAGGACAGAGGAGGTTGTAAGGACAGAGGATGTGAGGGTCTAAGGACAGAGGAGGTGAGGGTGTAAGGACAGAGGAGGTGTACAGATTGTAAAGCCCTCTGAGGCATATCTGTGCTTTTGGACTGTACAAAACAACCTGAATTGAATATAAAGGTGGCGTCAGTGGGACTCTGAAGCGTGGAGTCATCGTGGTAACGTTCTCGTCTTTTGGACCTCAAACACACCGATGAGGCCTTCAGGCTCCGCTGGCGTCCGCTGACCCGCATGACATGGAGCCGAGTGGTTGACAAGCGAACACATCTGAGTTCATCGTCTGCTCAGAGGAGCGTTACCTGCCACAGCACATCCATCACACGGCGACCTGGCCAAACGGTAAGCACCACATAATGACTCCCATTGATCCGTTCACTGCCTCCTGCCCCCCCACCGCCTCCACCCATCGCTCTGAGGAAGAAGACGGAGAGGAGGCCCGATCCGCCGCCAGCCGGCCGCCCGCCGTGTCGCAGCCTTAATCTGATTGTGGACACGTAAAGATTCACATTAAGATGCTCAATGAGGCTTGGCGTAACAATTCTCTTCACAAGCTTCCTGTGTCATAAGTTAGAGGAAACGCCGGCTCCTCTGATTAAAGCAATTCATCATGTGTGCCGTTATTAAAAGGCGTCCTGTGACACGGCCAGTTATCTCGCATCGCTGCGTAGCGCCAACACACAAAGCTCAGAGGCTGCTGGGAGACAAACACTGAAGTACTTTAACTACTCGGTATTTAATTAGAGTTTACAGGTTCAGATACTCTGATTTATCTGACAGCTGGAGCTGGTTTTACTTTAATGTGAGGTGAATATTGTGGCTGTCCAGTTAAAATCTTGTAACTTGTTGACACGATGACTTTTATAACCCTTCACTCGTCACCAAACCACCAGTGAAGGTTCTTTTAAATGCCATCAATTCTGAACACCTTTTATTTGTGAGCATTTAATGAACTTTCTTCACTACAAATCTGTACAGCAACTAAACATGTTCTTTGATTGAGATTAGACCTATATAGTGTAGTTTCATTTTCATTTTCAACTTCCTCATACAGACGCAAAAAGGTGCCTCCATATTAAACGTTGACGTTGACCAAACGTCAGAATTTCACCAGTTGAGAATGAGAACGGTTCTGAAGAGTGAAGTCAGAGCTTCATGTGTTAAAGCTGCATTCTCTCTCCTGTCCACCAGGGGGCGACTCCTCTGGTTGTATAGAAGTCTATGAGAAAATGACTCTACTTCTCTCTTGATTTATTCCCTCAGTAAACATTGTAAACATGAGTTTATGGTCTCAATCTCTAGTTTCAAGTCTTCTTCAATACAGCATGATGTTCATTTAGTAAATGATGCTCCATTTAGAGTCAAACAGACCATAAAGCAGGGGATGCTTTAGGGCGGGGCTACACACTGATTGACAGGTCCACACCAGAGACGTATACGGCGTCTCTACGTCACTCCTCCTCAGTCCATATATGGTCACTTCCTGTTCACTGGTTGCAAAAAAGAAAAGCATGCCAGCGACCATATTCCTAAATGGCGCATCGTTACTGCCGAACTCGAGGCTTCGAAACATGAGTGCACAAACCAATGAGGGACGTCTGTATGACTACGTCCACTTCTTATTTCCAGTCTTTGGTTTTTCTACTTGAACCTGTTGCAGTAAAACACTTGTGGACTCCACATGAGGCTCATTCAGGTCCTGCCTCTGAACTTAGAGCTGTGACTAAAGTAAAGAAGCAACAATCTCACTGCTGATTAACGAGCCGTTTAAAGATCATCTTTACATAAACGGACTAATTATTGTTCTAAAAACGACTCAATGTGGCAGTGTTTTCTGAAACGATAGATTTCATCTGGTGTCGTCTTCGCTGTGTGTCACAACAAATAAGAGCAATTACTGAACAGAAACACTGAACATGGAGAGCAGCCGTCTCTCTCTCTCTTGGCAGATCGGAGCTCTCCATGCGGACGCCTCGCGCTCCAAGTTAAAATCGGAGATTGGACGAGAAACGAGAAGTGCTCTGCCAGCCGACGGACAGACGGACGCAGTCGGGATCTGGACGAGCTGTCGAGTAGTTGGTGCTTCTTCATAGGAGGAGATGGTTAATTTGACCCAGGAGAGTGCAGAGAAATTGATTTTAACTCAGTTAAATTAAGTGTACTGAGGGACTCGGGGCTCCGGTCTCCTGGGTTCATTTTACCCCGATGAGGAGATGATGAGGAGCAGCGTCGCCGACAGCAACGCTGTCAAGAGTCTACTGACACGCTGCACTCGCTCACTCTCCACGTCTCTAATTGCACACACACACACTCTCACACACACACACACACTCTCACACACACACACACTCACACACACACACACACACACACACACACACACACACACACACACACACACACACACACACACACACACTGTAGTTAGACATTCACACAAACTAGACTCGCTCTGAAGAGCAGAAACTATCCACCTTTTGAAAAATCACTGCGGAGACTCGGCCGACGAGACGTCAGTCAGCTGAGAGAAGAGACGGAGACATACTGAAGTGAACTCCTGAAACTCCTGCATCCTCACAGTTTGTCTGCAGGAGGAGTTAGCAGGTAAATGTACTCAAGTATCCAAATAAAAGTACTATGATTCTTGAAGAATTTAATTGTTTCAGATCAGTTGAAGAAATGAGAGAACCAAAAGAATGAACAAAGGATTGTCTCTATTTTTAAAAGCTACAGTCCGAAAAATGTGCAAAGACTGGAAACCTCTGGAATGAGGAAGAGGAGAAGAGGGCACATAGGAAGAAGTAGGAAGGAAAGGGAGGACAAAGGAATTAAGGAAGCAAAATGTAAACTAATAATGAAGTGATGAGGAAAAGGAAAGTAGGAGGCAAAGAAGAGCAGAGAAAAGAAAAGAAGGGAAGTGTCGAAGTAGTTAAAAGACTCAAGTATTGAGCTGCAGAAAATTTTACTTTACCCCTCTTTTTGGAAGAGGAGAAGGAGGAAGAGGAGGAGGAAGAACAGGAGGATGAGGAGGAGGAGGTAGAAGAGGAGGAAGAGGAGGAGGAGGCTCGAATAATGAGACAAATCACCGGCGGCAGAAACAACCACACGAGATGGTCAGAAGGAGGACGTTGGTCTGGAGGTCTAACAGACGACGTTAGCTTAGCGCCCTGCTGGGATTTTGTTTTTAAGCTGCCAATGAGAAGGTGTGTGTGTGTGTGTGTGTGTGTGTGTGTGTGTGTGTGTGTGTGTGTGTGTGTGTGTGTTTTAAAAGTGTGAGACGGAGACAGCCGGGTGGATTCAGGTCCTGTTTGTCTCACAGAGACATGTGAAGGGACACACAGGCGGTCAAATCAGAGCTTTCACACGTCACACATGCAACACCTGTCCACTATCATTTAGTCTATGCTTTATTTGACCTTTTATTTTGGCGGGGTGGTCTCCTGAGATCAGAGGAGAGTCATTTACACAAACAGAAGCATAGGTTTATTTCAGAAACAACAAATTCTTCATAAACTAGCAAGAGACACTACTGGATACAGGCTGACAGAATTACAAATTCAAAAAGACCAAAACCACCCATGAATATATCTACTGACAGGTATAGTGTCTGTATCACAGCCTGATTACTACATTAACATCCAAACTGTTGCACTGCTAATGTCCAAATATGTCGCTGAAAATAGTCCCCACTGAATTCGATATTTACTATTCCGCTGATTGGCTTTGCTTCTACCCTGGAGTCTTTGTGCTTTCTCGCCTTGCAGGTTTCCATAAATTGGGTTATATCTGGACTGTGGTCGTGCCTTCTGACATACATACAATACAACTATTTGCTTTCTTGCTAGGATATGGGTTAGGATACCGTTAGCCTAGCTTAGCATAAACAATAGAAGCTTGTGAAAACAGCTATCCTGGTTCTCTCCAAAGGTCAAAAACAGACCCAAAATCACACAAAGCTCACTAATTATCATGTTGTAAATTAGTTGTTTAACACTAGGAGTTTAAATAATACAAACTAAACACCTAACAGTAATCCTAATGATGTGGATCTCTATTTGTGTAATGATGCTAAACTTAGCATTAATTAAACTTAAAGTCAGCAGTGAGACATCGCCCTGTTTCTCTGCAGCTCCCTTCAGTTTTCTGGATGTGTCGATTCTCAGAGAAGAAGAAGAAGAAGAAGAAGAAGAAGAAGAAGAAGAAGAAGAAGAAGACGTTGACGGTGTTAATATTTACCCCGTTGAGGAAAGGGCACAACTCTGTGCAGAAGCTACAGATGACTTTAAAATGTCATTTTCTAGTTCACTGCCCTGTAACTCTGCTGCTGCTTTAGAGGAAAAACAAACAGCAGCATTTAAATCAAATGCTCCCAAACACTCCGGCTGCAAAATGTCACAGAGAAAGAAGACACTCCCGATATTTACAGTTTATGAGAAATTATTTCATGAAAAATACTGCTGTGCTTTATTTCATTAAACATACATTCTCAACCTTTTATTAATCACAAACACAAAAAGTTCAGATCCTGTAATTCTATAAATACACTCAAGAATCGCCTGTTTTTAAAGCAATATTAAAATTCTCAACTTTAAATAGGATTTAGGAATTAGTAGTTTCAGATTCAGACCACAGGAGTAATGGAGTATTTTTATTTAGTGTTTTAATATTCCTACACATCGGAGTCTGCTAGTTATACAGAGAGAGGTGTATTAATTACCTCTTGTTACATAAATACAGTCTTTTCAAAATAAACCTAACTAACTAAGTAGTTTAGTTGTCTTAACCTAACTAAGTAGTTTAGTTGTCTTAACCTAACTAAGTAGTTTAGTTGTCTTAACCTAACTAAGTAGTTTAGTTGTCTTAACCTAACTAAGTAGTTTAGTTGTCTTAACCTAACTAAGTAGTTTAGTTGAATCCCGACTCTGCCTGTCTCTTCAGAATGTTTCCTTGATCCTTGTCGAACATACAAACAGAGAGCTGATGAAAAGACTCGTGTGGACATGAAGAAAGCCTCTAAAGCTCTGAGAGGAGGAGGTGGTTTCTGTCATTGAGAGTTAGTGAGGAGGAGTCTGGAGGAGAGAACCAGGGTCACGTCCACAGGAGGAGTTATTCTGACAGGAGACCTTCAGCTGGAGGAGAGGAAGCAGATGGTGAGTGTGCTGAACTCCTGACCTTCAGCTGGACAAAGACGATCAATAAAAAGCTGCAGAGAAAGTCAAATGGTCACATGGTATAGATCAGAGCTGGTTACCTGATGGTTTATGGATTCTGAGGAGATGTAGCTTCATATTCAGGAGTGATGTCACGTCGTCTCCTGCTGATTGTTGGCTGGAATATATGAAATGTTTTCTGTCCTGTGACCCGAAAGTAATCCTTCCCTGAACATGACAGAGTGTGAAGGTTGAGTTGGGAAAAATAAATAAAACATGTTAATACATAAAAACATCACAACAGCCAAACTGTCTGCTGCTGGTTAAACGACTTCTGGAGGATTTCCTCTTAATGCTGACAGTCATTGGTCAATTTAGAGACTTTGGTCTATTTTTCTTCTATAACACGTCTTCTTTCAGACTAGTGGAAAGAAAACTCTATTTGCAGATGTCTCCTAAATTCACCAAAAGTTACCATTAATCAATGCCAACCTGCTCACTAAAATGTATGTAATTTACCAAAACATATCTTTAAAGGACGTTTTCTCTAAATGAGTTTTTTCTCAGACTCTGATCCATAAATCTCCACTTCAGTAGCTCTTACATACACCAAACTTTACAGCTTCATTCCTCTCTATATTCTGAAGGTTTCTACAGAGGGGTTTGTTCAGATATCATTCATAGCCTCATTTATACAATATTTTATCACTAAAAACATGGAGAAAATAGATTTATTTTATAGCTGTTGAAAGTATTTTCTGATTTATCAAGTAATACAAACAGGTATCAAAAATGATCTCTGCAAAAACATTTGACTCTAATATTTCAACATAATGAAACAAGAATTTTGAACTGGTTTTATTCAACGTTCAGGTTTCTGTTCTGGAAATGTATGAAAATTAGCACATATTAAATAAGATAATGCCTCATTTGCATATTTAAAGATACCATTTCAGAAAATTTGTTATACAAAAAATAATTATCTTATGTTAGTAATCAACTGGGGAAGTTTCATTTTGATGTTTATTAGTAATATATTTTACCCTGTTGATAGAAAGGTTACCGAGTGATTCTTCACCTGATTGGCTGAGTCAAGCTCTGATGGTTTAAACCACGTCAGCTCTTTCTCATGTGAATTCTTTAAACCTGCCTGATTAATAAATTGATATTTCTTAACCCCTGGGCTGTCGGTGCATCAAGCTGTAAAGCCCACAGTTATTTCATGAAGACAACATGTCGATAAACAGTCGGTTACATCCAGCCGACTCAACAACACGGACCAGTTTCACATTCAGTCACATCAACAACCAACTTATAGAACATCTTCTCATTCACACCAAGAGTTTTTAAATACTTTTAAAGTAGATAAGGTGCATTAAAAAACATCAAAATAGACTAATAAAGTTTGTTTATGAATGAAAAGTGGCAGAACAAGGAATAAAATAAAGAATTTCAATGAAATATGAGTTAGGTTTTTTATTTAATACAAGGGACATTATTTATGTTATATTATATAAAGGAATATGGCTTTGGCGAGACGCAGGAAACACAAATAACCTTCCCTGTGACAGAGAACTGTTCTCTGGGACATAGTGACGTCTCCTGGCCTATAAAGACATGCTTCCTATCAAAGCTCCAGATACCGTGTCCTCTGCACTTCACCACGTCGCTCTTCATCGTGGTTCATCTTTGTTGTCAGTGTGTCCGACCGTCAGCACTTCACTCTGCCTCCGTCTCTCTCAGTTTAAAAAGTTGACCCAACTTGTCATTTCCTTTCCCGCAGACATGCAGCGTGTTAATATCCTCGCTCTGCGTTTGCCCAAGGACGATTACAAAGCTTACCTCTCAATCACGGGACGCTAATGACGGCGGCCAGGCGTGATCCGCTGATTGATAGGTGGCATTTAGCCGTGATGGAGCCCAATGTACTCCGTCCTCTCAGCGGGGGCCCGCGGGGAGGAGAGCGAGCCACAACCTTTCAATAATCGAAAGCCTCTCGCCGGTGAAAGGCTGATCCTTTTGTTCTAATTAACCCGTGAAATGAGTTCAGCGGCTCTCTCTCCACTGCCGGAGTGAACGCTCTAATAGTCTGTGAGCGCCGACTGAGGAGAAGAATGCCAAGAGGTGGAAGGTCCGCCGGGCCGTTTCCAACAGATGCTGTCCGTCTCTGATAGCATTAGCATCAAGAGAGAGGAAGACTTGAAGGGTGTTCACTCACAAATGAGCAGAGTAAATGTCTGACGGCACTAAAGCAAGCTGTTGAATATTTCGTCTTTAGGAAACTTCCTGAGTCATTCAGCGACATCCACACCCCTTGATGTGATCAAACAAGCGCTCACACATTGGTTTGTCATTTTGGCTTTTCTCTGCCAACATATTGGCCGATGCAACCTTTGTTTTTGTCTGTTGCATCTTTGTTTTTGGCGGTTACCATTTTGGTTTTTGGCGGTTACCATTTTGGTTTTTGTCCATCGCCATCTTGGGTTTTGGACGTTGCTATCTTGGGTTTTGGACGTTGCTATCTTGGGTTTTGGACGTTGCTATCTTGGGTTTTGGACGTTGTCAATGCGTTTTCCTCCCAGGTAAAGTATTTTTCTGTAGCAGACTTTTAACCGATGCCATCGGTTCAAATTTAATTCTCCTAAACTTAGAAAAAGACATAAAGTACCAAGGTGAATTGATCATGTTGAGGCGAACACCTCTCCAATGGGATGATATTGTTTCCATGTATCTGCTGGATGAGGAGGTAGAGAGCTGTTAACGTAACTACGTTTCTACTTTATAGGGCGCTGATAGTGGCTGTCAGCTGGTTTTAATCTTTGATGTCAGATAGATAAATGCAGCGTTAATGAGATAACGAAACCGCCACCAAGTCTCATTAAGTGACAGTGTTGTTCATGAGTGAGCACGTTGTAGAGTCTTGAAGTTGGATCATCTACAGTAAGCTCTTTTTTCTGTGCAGCGTTGATGTTGTGAGGTTTCCTCCTTTTATTCTACAAACATGCACACAGACAGAAGCAGCAGCAGACCGGGAGCGTACTAAACCATAAAACTCATCCTTGATAGTTTTGATATTCTGCTGTTTTCGCGCTCCACCAAACCCCACTGAGCTCGTATCTATTTCTGCAGACGGGAAGCAGCGAAGGACCAGCAGCCAAAGACAGAGGAGGAATGAGGTGGAAAACAAAACAAATTATCTGACATGAAGCCTGAGGCGGCGAGGCTCTGCAGGCCGACCGGCTCTCCTTCATCTTCCCGCCCGACTGAGGAGAGGATTTTCAAACGCTGTCAGAAGCAGAGGGCCGACGGCGACGCTGTCAGTCAACACGCCGACCGGAGCCGCTCATCTGTCCGCTTGTACGGCTTTATATTTATACCCTGTTACTGTAGGAAGAACTGCTGGTCCCCTGACTGCACTACAACGAGCGTGTGTGTGTGTGTGTGTGTGTGGGGGGGGGGGGATTGAAACTGTAGGTGTTAAAACAACATCCTACCAAACTGCCTGCAGCATGTTTCCACGTGTGTGAAACCTTAAAGGTGTTAATCACGTTTTCATTTCCATAAAAAGCCATGAACGTGGTTGGTTCCTCCAGAAGCACACGGAGATGTTTCAACGTTAAAACAGAATTCTGACCTGACACCTGTTACAACCCAGCCCAAAGGCTGCAACATCAATGGGAGACCAGACAATTTCAAAGTAATAAATAAGAACATTTATTTGACATTTATTTATAATCAGTGATGTCAGTGTGTGTGGATGAGGAGCAAACAAAACAAAACAGCAGGTTTAGCTCATGAACAATGAACAATGTGAAAGAAGAGAAGCCAGGAAACTGGACTCAGACCCCTAGTGGAGGAGAGGGGTCATAACACTCCGCTATGGTAAAAAAGGTTTGGTTACATTTAGGCACAAAAACTGTTTGGTTAGGCTCAATAAAAAGACCTGGTTTGGGTTAGATCAACTACTTTGTTAAGGTTAGGGGATCTGTGTTGTGTTCCCATCTTAGTTTTTTTCAACCAGTGAACAGGAAGTGACCATATATGGACTGAGGAGGAGTGACGTAGAGACGCCGTATACGTCTCTGGTGTGGACCTGTCAATCAGTGTGTAGCCCCGCCCTAAAGCATCCCCTGCTTTATGGTCTGTTTGACTCTAAATGGAGCATCATTTACTAAATGAACATCATGCTGTATTGAAGAAGACTTGAAACTAGAGATTGAGACCATAAACTCATGTTTACAATGTTTACTGAGGGAATAAATCAAGAGAGAAGTAGAGTCATTTTCTCATAGACTTCTATACAACCAGAGGAGTCGCCCCCTGGTGGACAGGAGAGAGAATGCAGCTTTAAGACAGGAAGCTTTGGATTCACATTACAGAACCAGAGGTTGCTGACTGGTTTGTAGCTGATGGTAAACCATGTTTGACACTCTTCTGGTTAAAATAAATAGTTTTTGTCATCATTTATTTTGTCTAAAAGAAAGCTAAACCAGTGGTTGATGTCTGACTGTTATAACGCCCCCGAACGGCATTCTGGGTAAAGCTCACTGTCTTGTTTGGATGAGTGGTTCTAGAGATAGATGCCAACCGGGCCATTTAGACAAAACACCGCTCCAGTTAAACAATGTTGGAGAACAGATTTTAGACTCTCAGATGGATCCATGTCTTGTCTTCTAGATGCTGTGAACACACACACACAATCATACACACACACACACATACACACACATAGACACACACACAAACACGTGGTCCCGCGTCTCTTCTAATCACTAACACCCCGGGCCGTCTCGTTGACATGCAGCTCTGCAGCAGGTTTGTTTTGAGTCCAGATGCGGCCGACGATCCGCCGATTTCTGGCATCAATCTGCTGCTGTTGGCAGCTCGAGCAGCCAAACAGAAATATAGATTTCAGCCCACACACACACACACACACACACACACACACACACACACACACACACACACACTCTCTAACATTTACACTTGCATGCACATTACCTTTGGCTGTTATTATCACAGTGCTCCCACTCAGTGGATCGCTGTATTGGCTGAGTGGCCAGAGGCCTGAAGTATTGAGTCCTATTACAGCGGTCCGAGCCGAGCGGGATAGCATCAATGTGAAGTTGGTAAACAGCGCGGGGGGGCTGTTTCTCTGTGAGGAAAATGAGCACAGACTTCAAAATGTAATTTGTGGTTGCTGGGCAGATTAAATGGACTTGTACACATTTGGGTGGAGCTGCTGGCTGTTTGTCTGCGTTTCTGTTCAATGGATGAAAGTAAGCAAACACCTTTTCAGACCTGAACATTCATCCAAACCTTGACCTTTAGAGTTCTGTCTTCATCTCAAAGCTCCCACAAACCTTTGCTTTCAATCAAATTCCATCCAAATATTCCTCCAAACTTTTTTCTTTCTCCAAAACTTATTCATTGACGTCTTCTTTCAAACATCTAACTCAGCCTTTTAACTTTTATCCAAACCTTTATCCAAAATCTCATCCAACAAACATCTTAATCTTCTCCCAAACATTAAACTCCTTCTCCATCAAAGACTCCGTCCAAACCACAACCCCAACATTTAAACTTGTCCCTTTGTTTTTCTCCAAATGTTCCTCCAGAACCACAATCATCTAAACTTCTACCAAATTCTTTAACATATAAATCTTCACCTTATACAGTAATAGAAATCAAAATGATCTATAAAAAGACTCCAAACTTGATCTAAATCTTTAACTCTTTCCCGTCTCAAACCTCCACCTCCGTCCTCACATTCACTTCATCTGAACATCTACTGAGACTCCTCCCTCGCTGTGACTGTCACTTATCTCAGTGTGAACCTCAGCAGTTATAGACCTGCAGCTGAAGGCGTCTCTCTTCACTCTCCCAAAGGTCTAACGTGTTTGAAATGTCCTCCATTGACTGACAACAGAACGATGCTCTCCAGAGATCAGCTGATCCGACGTTCACTGTTTAGCAGCATGAAGCTAAGCTCGTTAAACCTGAAGATGGAGTAGTTAGAATATGACATATGGAGAGGGATAATAATTCAAATGAAGAAGACCAGGAGAGTCAGAGGGAGATAATGAGAGGAAGATAATCCCAGGTGAAGTGAGAGAGGAAGGTAAAGTGAGACAGTAAAGTACTGACAGTTTGCATCAGGACGCTGCAGGCCTGAATGACAAAGTCCCCATTAAACCAAGATGGAGTCTCCGCCTGCAGCAAAGCTCAGCTGGATCCATTACGGAGACGTAATTAGAGGCAGAACGCCGTGTTTCCACCGACGGGTCACTGCTGCAGTTACAGGACCGGTTCTGCTCTTTAATCCAAAGTCTTCATGGGCTTTGTGTCCATCTGCAGATTCTCATGAGACCGTTGAGATGTTTAGTGTCACCAGACAAACGATGAACAAACCGCCAACGAGTCGATTTACAGCAGAACCTTCTGACAGAACCAATCTGAGGACTACGTTCATCAGTAGATCCAGTCGAAGGGAGCAAAGAACATCTGTGGAAATCTTTTGCAACTACTGTCCATGAGTTTAAAACTCTGACGTGCTGCTAAAACAATGCTTTGTTTAAAACATTCAGCAGTTTAAATGATTCTGGATCAGTTTGAGATGAAGTCTGCTGTTATTTGTTTCTATTTACAACATAAAGCTTTCTGCTCCTCTGACTTCTTCTCAGTAGATACAGAGGCTACTGCTGCAGCTTTCTGTTCTAAAATAACATAAAGAAAACAATATATTTATATATATATATATATTTATTTATATATTTTATTTGGGGCTTGGTTTTCAAAATAAGTCCCGTAAGTAATTCATACTGTGTTTGTTTGTTTCTGTGGTTTCATCAGTTCTTATGGAGCTTCTCTCTGGTGACACTGCTGCTTTAATGGGCTTTCTGATAACATGCATACCGGTTAACACACACACGCACACACACACACACACACACACACACACACACACACACACACACACACACACACACACACACAGAGCTGGAGGTTCCTCCCAGGTGATGCTGAGCTGCTCATAAAGCTATATGAGGTGTGGGATTAAACCTCGGTGTTTGTACAATGAAAAACTTTGAATTGTTTCTCAAATGAAACTTTATATGAAAAAGGAGAGAACATTTTTAAAGCTGCAGACTTGATCCCTACCTGCTCCAGACCTCTGACCTCTGACCTCTGAACTGAGTAGACAGGTCAGACATGGAGGTGCTGGAGGCTGACAGCTGGAACAGCTGGACTGCTATCAATAAGCATATTTTTGATCCATTTCAACCTGCCTGTTATGCATCTAATGTGACGAATCCTGAAGCGTCCTATGTAGAAAGGCCTCCGGTGTTGTTCTTCTCTTCGTGATGAAAGAACTGATGCTATCGTAGCTACGCTAACCTCTTCAGGAACCGACTCTGTGTCGTTGCATAATAAGATGGGATGTGATCCTGTGATTTTCTTGCTGCAGGCTTTGTAAAGAACTCCAAAATAAGAAAAGATAAAAACAAAATTCATGTTAATACAGTGAAACAATCATTTTGGAGAAGAACAAGTCTGAGTTGTTCAGTATAATCAGAGCGTGATGAGGAGAGACGGAGGATCAGAGGAGGAACCTGGACCATAAACCTCCATCAGCAGCAGCTTAGACTCTAATAAATGTTACTGTTTGACCAAAGTCTGCTCCGTCAGCTCCACAGCCTCTGAACTCACATCTAAAACACCACCCATCAACGTCCATCTTCTCTGTGGAATGAAGAGGACTACATGTTCATTCTACCGTGTTTTCTTCCTCCTGCTCCTCCTCTCTTTCCTTTAACGTTTTACCTTCTGCTGGTTTCTGTGGTTCCACCCAGACGTTCGGAGCTGCTTTAAAGCTGCTTTATCACCAGTTGTTTGTGTTCGACCACCAAAAAAACACCACAACAGTCCTGAAGCTCTCTGAGTGAACGGAGGGATTCAAACAGACAAGTTCTTCCTCTGAGGCTGGATGTGTGTTCATCAGTGGAATCACCTGCTGGACGACTTGGCAGCAGTTAAAAACCTGCTGGTTTTTGGCTCCATATGGCAAATAAAGGCCCAGAAGGGTTTAATGGAACAATTTGGTTAATGTGGAACACACCAACAAATATAGAAACAACTGCAGGAAGTGTTTTCACCATGTTGTTCACTGTTTAGAGAAATGATTCAGTTTTCTCTGAGAGGTAGAAGAAATGATGAAATACTTTCAAGTCTAAACCAGATAATGCTGGATCTGGGTCTGTCCACGGTGGACTGGTCTCTGCTGGATCTGGGTCTGTCCACGGTGGACTGGTCTCTGCTGGATCTGGGTCTGTCCACGGTGGACTGGTCTCTGCTGGATCTGGGTCTGTCCACGGTGGACTGGTCTCTGCTGGATCTGGGTCTGTCCACGGTGGACTGGTCTCTGCTGGATCTGGGTCTGTCCACGGTGGACTGGTCTCTGCTGGATCTGGGTCTGTCCACGGTGGACTGGTCTCTACTGGACTCTGATCTGAAGGAGTTTCTGGTGAACCTTCATGATTTCATCTGGTTTCTCCAGAATCCGACCCGGTGGCTCCGATGACGAGCTTTAAGAATAACTTTATAGAAACAGACGATCTTCTCTCTGATGGTCTGTTTACTGATGGAGGTCTACAGAGGATCCGGACTAAACTGAGACTGGTTCAGGACCAGGTAAAAGGTCCTAGCTGTCGGCTCTTTCCAGAGTTCAAACACCTGGCAACACGTCTGAAGCTCATTAATGAACATGTTCTATCTCGATGGTTCCATCCGTATAGAAGCAGACTTGTGGTTTCAGAGGTTTATAGAGTAGCTGTGGCTTCAAGCTAAGCTAATCACATCCCAACTCTAGCTGGATATTTAGCTTTCAGGCCAAAATAAAGCAAAAAAACAAGCATGTTTCCCAAAATGTCTTTAAGACAGATCTGATACATTTCAATGAAGTACAGAGTAAAGTTTGGGAAACAGCTGACGTTAAAGTTAGGATCTGATCTCTCTGCAGCTGTGTGACGGTTTGTGACAAACACAGGAGCTAACAGCTGATCTGTGGAGCGTAGTAGCCATTACATTGTTTGTTTGTTGGTCTGTTTGTTGGTCTGTTTGTTTGTTGGTCTGTCTGTTGGTCTGTTTGTTTGTTGGTCTGTCTGTTGGTCTGTTTGTCTCTCAGCCACCTGTCACACGCTGTGATTTTACCTGGCCGTGAACGTCGGCACAAGTCCCAGACTCCTCTCTTTTTTTCCAGCATGAAGGTCACCTACTTGATTCAAACCAAATGAGGACTGGAAGAGTCTGTTTTTCAAATTGTGTTTTCTAAACACAAAAACAAATCACAGAAACATTAGTTAGTTTTATAAAAGTGAAATAAAGCAGCTCCTTGTCTTGGTTCTTGTCCTTCACACAGAGAATCAAAGACTGTCAAACACAACCACTAATGATTATTCTTTCATGAGAACATTCCTCAAATGTTAGTACTTCATTTAATAAAACTCTGGAAACATATTGGCACCAGAACTTGAACATCTTAAAGAAAATAATATCCTTCAGTTTAATACCTTAACCGTCTTTCCTCACAGATTCATTTCTCTCTTTTAGTCAAATGGAGGACTACATTTCCCATGAACCTCTGAGGCCTTTGCAGAGCTGTGAAATGTGATTTCTAGAACATTATGACTGATCGATGCTTCAGTGAGGAGCAAACATCTTCCACATCACTGATTTCTTCAGCAGCTCTGTCTCTGTGTTCGTTGGTGATTGTTTGGAGAAACAGCTGACTAGTTTAAAGGCTGCATTATGGAAACATCAGCCAAAGTAGCACCAAGGTGCATACTCCTGCCAATGATTTCACCAGAGACGGTCTATAAGAATGCTTCAGATCTGGAGGTTGAGGTCTGGGTTTCATCTATTAATCCGACCAACAGGTGGCTGTAACACCCGGAGAAAAACAGCAATGCACCAACAAACACAGTGAAGAAGAAGAAGAAGAAGAAGACAGGACAGGAAACGTGGAACAAAACAGGTTTAAAATACTTTGAAAGTCGACTTTACAAATGTTTTATTAGGAAGGAAAAGCTTTCAACGCGTTGTTAGAGCTCCAGGATACAATGCAGCTGTTTGGTGAGTCAAACTAAGTGTAAACTCAAAACTCCACATGGTTTCTAAAGATTAGATTGATCATGTTACAAAGCAGTGCTGCTAAAATGTATTATGTATTAATCCCCCGCTGAAAACAGTCCCCAGGAAATGAGCATTTAACTCCTATTTATTGTGAGAAATGTCCAAAGCATCGAGGTTCCTGAGTGTGGAACCAGAATCAGACAGAACCACAAACACTTGAATCAAAAAGTCCTTCAGACACAGACGACCCTCTGATGTCATCGTGTTCTTTGATCTCACAACATATTATTTACATTTTTACATTTTGGTAAAACTGGTCAGTGATTAGCATTAAAAGCGTTTCCTGTCATCTTTCGCCTCAAACATTCAAGGCCTCTCCGGTTTTGTTCCGCGCACATGCCGTTGCCCCGGTAACTGCTGTAAACAGTCCTTGTCCCTGGCGTGTTCCTCAGCAGGGAGCTGACAGCAACATCTGAGCAGACCTTATTAAAAATATCATTTATTTGAACAGAGTTTGGTGCAGAGCTGCTGTTTTAATGAAGACAGCTCTGCAGCTGCTGAGGACACGTTCCTCCTCAGAGAGCAGCATGAACACAGGACACACTGTCTGTGACGGTGATTATTGATCAGATATCTGTGGTACCTGTTAAACCCTCCAGTGAAAGGAGAAACTGTAGAAACAAAACTCAACCTGACTCATCTGGATTTGAGTCTCAGGTTTTTTAAGCTGCAATTGTTCATCTTCAGGCTTCTGCTGCCCTCCAGTGTCTCCTGCAGCTACAGCACTCCGACCAACTCACTGACCAACACACTGAGGAACACTGAAAAACACTGAGGAACACTCTGAGGAACACTAAGAAACACTAAGAAACACTGAAGAACACTAAGAAACACTAAGAAACACTGAAGAACACTCTGAGAAACACTAAGAAACACTAAGAAACACTGAAGAAACACTGAAGATATCTCTGAGAAACACTAAGAAACACTGAGGAACACTGAAGAACACTCTGAGGAACACTAAGAAACACTGAGGAACACTAAGAAACACTGAGGAACACTCACTGAGGAACACTAAGAAACACTGAGGAACACTAAGAAACACTGAGGAACACTCCGAGCATCATTTCTCTGCTGCTCTGATGGTCCGACATCATGACCTTCTGTTGTAAGCTGTCTGTCTGAACCACTAGGACACAGATCTTCTGACCTTGACACACAAACTGCTGAGCTTAGAAAGACATCAGCATCACTCTGAATGTTCTGCAGATCATCAAACTGTTGGTGTCTCCAAGCACACTTGCTAATTTGGTTCAAATATCAACAGTATTTGCAGCAGTACAAAGTGGGAAAGTCTTAAAGCTGGTGAAGGCAACATTGGAGAAACCAAAGCTAAGAAAGAAATGATATCTTACTTACTTATGTTTCATCCAGAAACATGTCACACTTTCTACTTACATGAATACAGTCTTTTTAAAATAAACTTCCATCTTCACAGGTAGGTTTATACAACAAAACTACTGAGTAAAATGTAATAATAATAATAATAATAATATTCTTTATTTGTTTAGCACATTTCATACAGACTAGGTAGGCGAAAGTGCTGTATATTTAAAAATAAATAAAAACAATAAACGTGGGAGGAAGAAGAGAAGCAGTTTGCACTTTCATTTTAAGCGCCAACAGATAAATAAGAACTAGAAAACATTTTACATTTAGAATGAAAAACGTTTTTGGAGACTTGAGTACTTAAAAATGTAAGTTACATGACAAATTAATTCATTAATTAATTGTGGCCAAAAATGATGGGGATTTTTCTGTTGAGTTTTGCATATGGAAAGTACAAAATAGTTTAACAAACATGAAACATGAAAGCAAACCTTTAACAGCTTAAGGAAACTAAATAACTGAATAGTTTGTTAGTTAAGCTCACTAACTTAAAGTGAAGACATAAAGTTCAACATCTCTCTCGTCATCCTCTGTTTGTATCAAAAACTAGAAATAATGATGTAAAAGGAATATAATGGAAAATGTAAACAAAGCAGTTCCTTGGTCTGGTGTTTGTCACACAGAGAATCAGAGACTGACAAACACGATGTCTGCTCAGATCATTCTTTAAAGAGAAATGTTTTTCATTTTGGATTGTTTAGAAAAAGGGTTTTTGTACCAAAACTCTGGTATGATGGAAAAGAATAAATGTGAAATGAAATGGATGCTCTTTCCTGCAGCCTGAGGTCAGAATGGAGGTTGTAAACAGCTGAATCACAACTAAAGGTGTAAAAACATCCAAAAAGAGTCTTTTTATCGGCTGTCTCCTCTTCCACCACTTTGCCAAAACAATCAATAAGTTGATCGTGAGCTGAAGGAAACTCAGTTTAAAGAAGCAGCCTACGGCGAGTCTGGAGGCCAGAACCAGCAGCAGGTTAACACGGCAGGAGTTCTACTCGTGAAACACAAAAAGAGTTCACGGAGCAGAAGAGACGAGTCCACATGAGAGCTGAAGAGACGAGTCCACATGAGAGCTGAAGAGACGAGTCCACATGAGAGCAGGAGAGACGAGTTCACGTGAGAGCTGAAGAGACGAGTTCACATGAGAGCTGAAGAGACGAGTTCACATGAGAGCTGAAGAGACGAGTCCACATGAGAGCTGAAGAGACGAGTCCACATGAGAGCTGAAGAGACGAGTCCACATGAGAGCTGAAGAGACGAGTCCACATGAGAGCTGAAGAGACGAGTCCACATGAGAGCAGAAGAGACGAGTTCACATGAGAGCTGAAGAGACGAGTCCACATGAGAGCTGAAGAGACGAGTCCACATGAGAGCTGAAGAGACGAGTCCACATGAGAGCTGAAGCTGAGAGCTGAAGAGACGAGTTCTGAAGAGACATGAGAGACTGAGAGCTGAGAGACGAGTCCACATGAGAGCTGAAGAGACGAGTTCACATGATGAGAGCTGAACATGAGAGCTGAAGAGACGAGTTCACATGAGAGCTGAAGAGACGAGTCCACATGAGAGCTGAAGAGACGAGTCCACATGAGAGCAGGAGATGATGTTCAGGAGAAACTGATGCTCCTCATGTGAAGAGACTTCAACACAACTATGAATGATGTTTAACTGACCACACCACTGACCACACCACTGACCACACCACACCATCTGTGGGTATTATTCATAATGTGACTGTGTTTAGGAGTTTTATCAGCTAATACAATCTGTTATATTAAAATAATATCAACAATAATCAGCCTAATGTATCACCCTGAACAGATCCTAAGAAAGAAGTTTTGTTTAAGTCATTCAAGGATTTCGGATGTAATTCAGTGTTTTTATACAAAACAAATATTTCTAATATTTCTATATTTATAATTTCTGCTTTAACTCATCAGGTCTATAAAGTACATTTATTATTGTCGTCCCCGAATGAGAATGTACAAGTTCAAAACTTATTTGTTAAGTATAGCCCAAGGTTCAGACCAAAGACCTGAAACATCCAGTTAAACACTTTGTGTTCTTGACTCGGCATGACGATCCAATAGTCATCTATTGGATCGTATTGTATATATATATGTATATATATGTATATATTTATATATTTTATTTCAAACCCAAAAGATTACATGTGCTGAATTCTAAAAAATATGTTAAAATTCTCAACTCCTCAGTCTTTGTGCGTTTTCATCATGTAGTCCAGGAACACAAGTCACCTTCTGCTCGTCACATGAACACAATCTTTTCAAAATAAACTTCTGTCTTTACAGTAAAAAACTTCTTAGACAAAACTACTTAGTTAGGTTAAGACAACTAAACTACTTAGTTAGGTTAAGACAACTTAGTTAAAAGACAACTAAACTACTTAGTTAGGTTTAGACAACTAAACTACTTAGTTAGGTTAAGACAACTAAACTACTTAGTTAGGTTAAGACAACTAAACTACTTAGTTAGGTTTAGACAACTAAACTACTTAGTTAGGTTTAGACAACAAACTACTTAGTTAGGTTAAGACAACTAAACTACTTAGTTAGGTTAAGACAACTAAACTACTTAGTTAGGTTCAGGAAAATATGTTGTTTGGGTTAAAACAACTACAGAAGTTACCATCAACATGGAGTTTGCTGTTTTTTTCAATGCATGGCTTTTACTTTTTTTTAGTTTTTTAGTTTTGTACTTTTAATAAAAACAATGATCTGAATACTTCACCCACCTCCAGACAGAACTCGATCAAAACTAAATAATAAATAAAATTGATCATATCTGACGGTATTTTTGATAAAATGAGACGGAGCTGAACACAAGGACAGACAGCGATCACAATACAAGAAGTTTTTTTTAATTGTAAGACTTTACTGAGCTGCATTGTGTTCTTATGAAATAAAATGAATATAAATCAGAAAAAAAACGAAGTAAAGAGCATTTCTATTTTCCCTTTTGAATACAAACAGCAGCTTTAAATGATATTCCGGCTCCTTCATCATCGAGATGACTGGAGTAAAATGAAACACCTGTTGTTCCCGCGTCTGCTCTTATTTATTGTTTCTTTCTATATTTCCGTGGAGGCTGTGTTTTCCTCTCTGCTCCTGGGATTCACTCTCACTTCTTCACACACACACTTTTTACTAAGATTGTATTATTGGGGTTTTCACATAAAATACTGGTGTTGTTTTAATAGAGTTTTTATTGGATTTCTGGGTTTCTCTCTCATTCTCCAACTCACAGGTGGCACATTTAATAGCAAAGTGCACATTAGCAGCTTCCAGATCAATTTGCTGCCTCGGGGCTCAGCTCCAGTCCGACCTCTTTACTCTCCATCTGTGGGGGAACAAAGTGTTTGCTCTTTTTTACTCCCCAGTTACTCTGAATGGGACCATTTGGCCTTATAAATTAATATTTCCCCCACAAACTCAGATCGTTGCTGAGATAAATGCTGAGAGCTCATCGGAGGTCTGTAACTGGCTAAAGAAAGTAGTGAACTCTCAGCGATAAGTTTAGTGAAGGAGCAACAGAAACAACTTCATCATTCATCAACACTCGAATTTCCCCCATGGGGATCAATAAAGGAATATAATAATAATAATTGTATCGAGAGGTCTGAAGAAAAACATAGGTAGCTAAAATATGAGGGGAATGAACTCGTTTAACAACTGGAGAAGTTTAAGTTCTGTTATATTTTTGTTCCAAAGCTGGAAATCCACTTATTATGGAGACATTTGTGTCTTAAAGCTGCATTCTCTCTCCTGTCCACCAGGGGGCGACTCCTCTGGTTGTATAGAAGTCTATGAGAAAATGACTCTACTTCTCTCTTGATTTATTCCCTCAGTAAACATTGTAAACATGAGTTTATGGTCTCAATCTCTAGTTTCAAGTCTTCTTCAATACAGCATGATGTTCATTTAGTAAATGATGCTCCATTTAGAGTCAAACAGACCATAAAGCAGACGTTCTCCCATCTGGGAATTGTCGGTATTTTCTTCATCAAGGTTAATTGAAACATTTCTCTCCCTAAACATGTCGTATTCAGTGTTCAGGCGGTAAATATCAGACTGAAAGGAAACCAGCATGATGATCTGATGGACAAGTGTCTAAGGACAATCAGTGCTCGTCAGGTAGAACGTTCTCACCTGGACGGAACTCACATAGAACCTGTGAGCAGCAGACTGTCGAGTCCTACAGACTCAGACCAGAAGCTGCTCTGGTTTGGGTTCCTTCTTCTGTAAAGCAGAACACAAGATGAATTCAGAGGGACATCCATATATTCTCAGGGTTCTCTGTTCTTCATATAAACTAACACTGTTAGAGACATCTTCACAGCTCAGATGAAGAACACATGAAGGGAGATGGATGTTTTAAATCCAGTCAGAATGTGGAGATACAGATGTTTCAAAGAAAAGAGAAGACTGTCTCAACACGTTTCATCAGAGAAATAAACATGAAACCTTTGGAAGGTCTTTTCATGATTTATAATTTGATATCAGCCAGAGGATCATAAATATGCTCCATAAAGAGACTCATTAAAGCAATCATCAGAAGGTCACATTAAAGGATCGTCTATATCTTCACTCAGGTTTCAGTGTTTGTAATAATAACACTTCTGACTCAATATTAATGAATGCACTTAGAAGGATTCACAAATGTATCTTTGGGGATTCATATATAAATTACTCCACGTATTTTAAAATATTATAATAATAATATGTGGATTTCTTTTACATTTTTATTAAAAACATGAGTCGTGTGTGCATCAGAAATATATTTATGATTCTTGTTTTTACATTTATACATAATAACAATTTTGTGTAGAGTAATTTATATATAAATCACAAAATACATTTAGGAATCTTCTCACACAGGACGGTGTTATCCTTCAGTGTAAATCCGCCCGGCGTCGATGTCTTTGTGGTCCTGAGTTTAAAACAAAGTCTCGTCTCTGCTGCTGTTTGAAGGTCTGGAGGAAACCTCTGGGTGTCATGTGTCTCTCAGACACCTGATGGCGCTCTGCACAAAGGAAACCACTGAACAGCTTGTGACGGCGCTGCATTTCTTCACTATCTATTATTAACGTATAAACATCCATCATTCTAACCTACACACACACACACACACACACACACACACACACACACACACACACACACACACACACACACACACACACACACACACACCAAGCATCTGAAGAAGGAGGATTCACACACTCTTAATAAAATTTGATGTTTTTCTGATGAACTTTTGGTGAAAACACGACCACCTCTTTGGAAATTCAGTTTCAAAATGATACAAACTTTATTAAAAAAGTTACAAAACAAACTTTCCATGAAAATGTTTCACAAAGGTTTTCTAGATATAAAAAAGATTATGTACAAAGTGCTGTTCTTCTTGTTGCAAAATACAGTAAAAAGGGAGGAGTTAAATCATAACTCAGACTGGATGGTTATTGTTTACGTATAATTAAACCGCCTGTAATCTTCACTGAACATCCAGACAAAAACAAACTGTTTCTGTTTTGTCTTGAGGAAGAACAAAAAGACAAAGCGTGGTTTCCTTCTGGTCGCCGGCTCGCTTTCTGCCGACCAAAACACCAAACACAAAACCCAGAACTGAAGCCAATAACGGCAGCGACACAACGAGGAAACTACAAACATTATAAACTTTAAGATTTAACCTTTAAACTGCGTCTCAAACTCCTGCCTTCACTTCCTGTTTCCTCCTCTGTCTTTGTTTTACTTCCACATACTTCACTCTTTTCTTTCACTGTTCATAAAGCTGAAGTGATTCTTTCTGATATATCTACGGGGAAAATACAACATGTGTATTTATATATATATACTGTATATATTTCTGAGGACATCCAGTGTGTCCATTTATCAAATCCCTGATCTTCTCCTCACATTAAAGAGATATTTACACAGCAGACATCTTTCTTTATTTGAGAATAATCTCTTAGAATAACTCAGTGATCAGCAGGTTGTTGGTTCTGTCCGATACTAGTAAACCCGTCCTCACTGTCAGAGCGTCAAACAGACAGCTGCTCCGTGTCCTCACAGGGCTGGAGGGACAAACAGGGTCAAACAAACACAGGACTTTCACTCAGGAGACCCGTGTGTGTTTGTCCCTTTGTGCAACCACAGGCTGAGTGATTTCTAGGTTTTTTTTCTACGTCGCCCGGTACAACAGAACTCCTACCGTCCTGTGAGGGTTTTGTTCTGGTCTTTATACTTCCTCGTTCATGATTATGTGGAGGACATTGAAATAATAATATTTAGTTTTTACAAAGAACAACTGTGCTTCTGTTTCCTGTAGGAATCAAAAGGAGCTCTACGGGTCGTCATCACATCAGAGCACATTTGCATAAAGATGAAACTTCCTCAAACACATCAGTCAGTTAAATTCATGTTCACAAAATGAGACAGAACGAGCTTCACGTTGACCCTGAACGCATCGTTTTGTCTTCTTAGCCCTGAAAGTCATCACATCGTTCTTTATAGTTAAAAACAATTCGTTATATACATTTAAACCATATTTCAGTATTTCATCGACATTCTCCTCACAGTCATCGAAATGATGGTATTGAGATGGTATTGATGATATTGATGATGGTATTGATGATGGTATTGATGATGGTATTGATGATGGTATTGATGATGGTATTGATGAGATGATGGTATTGATGATGGTATTGATGATGGTATTGATGATGGTATTGATGAGATGATGGTATTGATGATGGTATTGATGATGGTATTGATGATGGTATTGATGATCTTATTGATAGAGTCCTGAGGGAGCAGCCAGGCCCGACCTCTTCTCAGCGTTCCCAGAGTTCCTTGCTGCGTTTCCTGAGGCGGCGGTGGCGTCCAGGCCCAGAGAGCGGCGGTACGCTGCAGAGAGGCGGTACAGGACGTCAGGCCGCGGGCCGGGGTGGGCGTCGGCCTTCTGCGTCATCAGCATCTCAAACAGCGTGCTGACCTCCGACAGCAAGGCCCCGCCCAGTGGGCCGTCCTTCTCTGGAGTTTTACCTGAAGGAGGAGGAGGAGGAGGGGGAGGAGGAGGAGTCACTCTGCTGCTTCTTCTGGAAACTAAAACCAGAACGTCTACCGCAGCTACAGCAGTTATTTAAAACAAGTTTATTTATTGGTTACAACTTGTGAAAAGTGTCGATTATCTTTGTGTTTTTAACTGTTATCTGGACAGAAGACATTAGAATGAATTTAATCTTAAAGGACTTATTTATTTGGACATTTTATGGACTATCAAACCATCAAGGTCATTATTGGAAGATTGATTAGAAATGAAGATAACCAAAAGTGTTGTCATAATTCTACACATTGGAATCTTCTTCCAATGTTTCCTCAAACAACATTCAGTACGATATCATTTTTCATTCAACCTACAAAGTCCATCAACACACGTGTCCATTTCTGCTCGTTACATGAATACAGTCTTTCAAAATAAACTTCTGTCTTCACAGGAAACAACTTAGTTAGGTAAAGGCATGAAACATACTTCATGTATTATTCTTTACTGTGTGGTTTCTTATTCATAATACTTGTTTTGATCTTGTTTTTTACTTTTGTCTCGTTTGTTTCCACTCTGCTGCTCTAATCCTGCAAATTTCCCCGCTGTGGGACTAATAACGGATTATCTTATTTTATCTTAGATTCACAAAAAGATTGTTTGGGTTAAAATAACTACAGTGCCGTCCGTTACTGAAATACAGAAATAACGTGACAAATAAATCCAAGATGACTTCTGGTTTCACATCAAGAACAAACTGCTGGAGGAAACATCTCCGTTTGTTTGACTCATCTACCTCCCTGTGGGAGTTTTTCAGATCTTTATACTTCCTTTGTTCATGATTACTTGGATAACATACAAAATCATTTGTTGGATATCTACGAGTTACTGTTAAATATTTTCAGTAGCTTTTGCTTTGAAAGCTGGATGAGACCAGACTGCTTCTTTTAATAATGACATATTTAGAATGTTTTGTTTTTGGGGTAATGTTTTGATTCATATTTAAAACTAGTTTGTCCTTTGTGACATCACGCTCTATGGATAGCTATATATATCGGTTTATCTGTTTGTTTTCATTCAGTACAGGCCGAGTGTCTTTTCAAAATAAACTCCCATCATGTGTTTACTTTAGCTTTAGTTTTTAGGTTTACTTGTTTATGTTAAGGAAAATATAATAAGTTTGTTTCATCGTTAAGAACAGATATGTAACAAAACTGCTATTAAAATAGTCAACATTGCCTTTGTTCCACACAGGACATGAACAGCCATCTCCTGGATGTCCTGTGTTTGTCTGACCTGTCCATCCTTTCTCCCTCTTTATAAATAATGAAGCAGATTTTACCCGCTGGGATTTAAGATTCAAGCTTTAACCTCTTCATTGAAATGAGTTTGTGTTTTACCGAAGGTGGAGAAGGACGAGGAGTCCAGGGCGTCCCGGGGAAGAGGCTCAGTCTCCGGAGACGGAGGCCCGTTGGGGACGAAGACGTTGTCGTGGTAATCTGCGGTGAGAGGGAGAGAGAGGCGGGCCATCCAGGCCGGGTCGCTGATGTCTGAGAAGACGTCATCTGAAGAGAGAGGAGAGACAGCAGAACTTAAATATGTTAAAGAGGCCCTATTATGCTTTTCCACTTTTTCCCTCTTCTTTAGTGTGTTATATACTATATGTTTGTACATGTAAAAGGTCCGTAGAGTGTACGGAGACGCCTAAAAGGAGTTACCCCCCCCCTCAGAAGCTCCTGAGCTCCTGAAACGGCTCCATTGAATTCTCTCCTTCACTTCCATAACTTTATGAGGTCATAATGTAACTTTATGAGGTCATAATGTATCTTTATGAGGTCATAACTTAACTTTATGAGGTCATAACTTAACTTTATGAGGTCACAATGTAACTTTATGAGGTCACAATGTAACTTTATGAGGTCATACTGTAACTTTATGAGGTCACAATGTAACTTTATGACATTGTGACCTCATACACACTTCATAATGTTACAGAAGTGACATAAAACTCCTTCCGGCTAGTTTGGCCCTCAAACAACAAAAGAGAGAGAAGGAGCTGAAGCTCTGGAGGAAGAGTTTTTTTAAATGTGAAACGTTGACCAATCACAACAGAGCGGGCTAGCTGACCAATCAGAGCAGACTTTGCTTTCTGGAGGGAGGAGCTACAACGGAGCGTTTCAGAGAGAGGGTGAGAAGAGGTGCTGCAGGACAGAATGATGAGAAAAACAAGGAGGATTATGGGCATTAACGCATGTAAACATGTTGTAACTGTAACTGGAGATAAAAATATGCACCCGGAAAATATCATAATAGGGCCTGTTTAAAAATCTTTAACCTTGTGAAAGAGATTCATTTAGACGTCCTGTGACACTGATATGTCCTTTTAGTGTCTCTATCTGGACGAGGACGAGGCAGGAAGACCAGGAGGAAACGACTCAGTGGTTTTTATCTGACTGCTGTCAACAGACTCTTCCTGCCGTCCACGGCGTCCGACTGACAAACATCACGTCCACGGCGAGAAAAGCTGCACGCGTCCTCCAGTCTGACGCCGAAGACACACAAAGTGAGTCTCACAATGATTAGAAGTGTCCTCTCTGATCTCGTCCTCATCACTTCCTGTTTGTGTCCTGTACTTCCTGTTTGTGTCTCTAAAGAGCTATTTCTGTTTCATCGGATCCAATTTAATCCAAAACAACGAGTAGATTCTCAGTTTGAATCAGTTCATGGAGATTTCTGGAGGTTTACAGTCTGAATATGAAACACACCACACAGAAATAAAGTTTTAGTATTTTAAGTATTTACATTTCCAAAATACTGTGTGGAGCCAGGAGTGAATCTAAACAGAGATAAAGTGAGTTCTTTTAAAAAGCATGTTATTTTCAGATTACCAGCTTTTATTTGAGACTTTATTACTGGTATTGTGTTTTTATTTCTCTCATGTTTAATGAAACTTTGTTTTGTTGTGAGTTTATTTTAAGAACCCAGAGCTTCATCTGATCTCTGACTCCAGATGTTTCAACACAAAACAGATCCACTGACTGAATTCATTAAAACAACGCCGATTATTGAGATTAAAGATAACAATTCATAAATCCATGTTTGTATTTCAACATACACATATTTGATAAAAATCCCTGACATGGTTATTAAAGAACCATAGGTTAAGCCACTATTTCAAAATTACATTTCTTTACTTTTTCTTGTTAAATATCTGCACATCAATATGTAAATGTATTTGTATTATGCTGATGATTTGGTGAAGTAGAAGTTCTGCTCAACATTTAATTGCAGTAAAAGTATTAAAAGTATATCTATACCTGAGTGTTAAATCCCTGACTTGAGATCAGATAAAGGATAAAGTAGATGAACTCTAGATTATGTTATTATGTTGTAGAGCTGAAACATCTTAATATTAAATGTTTCAATAAATATAAATATTATATTTAGAGCTCCTTAAAGAGCGTCTTTACTTCATGTTGAATATAAAATACAAATATTAATGGGGGAGTTTACACTAATGAGAGTTTAACAGTCTGAGACTCATCAGCCTCCTTCATGTAACCACCACCAGATGCTTAAATCACTAACACACACACACACACACACACACACACACACACACACACACACACACACACACACACACAGTTAACCCCCACCCCGTCTTTCCTCCTTTTGTTTTTGCAGAACTTCACCACAGACCCTCAGAACACAAAATGCTCCTTCAGTTACTGAACGCCTCGGGTTTCAGTGAATCCTTAAAGATTTAAACTCAAACTCACGTTGTGTCTGTTTCACCTGTAAATGAAAACGTGTTCAATCTGGAGAATCACAAGTGAGCTCTAGTTGTTTGGTGCATGAAGTCACAGTGATCAGCTGTCAGTATCAGGTTTAACAAGTAGTACATACTGTGGTTTATTTACAACATTCCAGTCTTTAAGGTTGGTTTGATTTCCACTAAAACACATCAGGTTCTTCTACATACCGGAACAAAAACAATAGAAAAACATTTTTGTTGTTAAATAGACGAAAACCAACAATGTGTCCGCGTCTCTACGCACACTGGTTCACACTGAAGATTACATCTATAGAAACACCTCACTAACACGTAGTTTGATTTTAAAAAACAGCTTGGTTACATTATTTAAAAGGAAGAAAGAGAGTCTTCCTCAGGGGACTATTTTCAGCAGCGGATTAATCCCCATGTGGCGCTCTAGTTAGTGTTTGTACGTAAACTGAACTACAGTGTGTTCAGTGAGGCCCATCGGTGTGTTTGAATGGAGCTCAATGGAACAGAGGAAGAAGAGGTTTCACATGTGGTAGTTTGACACAGAGAAAAAAAGTAGAATATCACAGATTTGTTGTTTTTAAATGTGATGTTTTCCTCTGAAATGACTCATAATAATATGACAGCCACTGGTTTGTTGAGTCTCACTGTGACTCCCAACGATGATAAAATAACAGGAAAGTGTGTCACACATCAGCGTCATAAACTTAACAATAGCACACCTGAGAAACACGAGCACACACACACACACACACACACACACACACACACACACACACACACACACACACACACGTGTAACATCATCTTCAGACCTGGACAAAGACACGGCTTTGTGTTTGTGTGATTCATCATGAAGAAGATGAAGGAGATGTTACAAAAGTCACACATGTAAGAGGGAGAGGAATGTGTTGCCATGTAGGCTCCATCAAAGCTTCAACACACACACACACACACACACACACACACACACACACACACACACACACACACACACACACACACACACACACACACTGTGCTGTGGTGTGAGTTACTCTGATAAACAGCCTGCAGGTTGGAGGTGAGTCAAGCATCACACAACACAACATGCTCCCACTCACTCTTTATGTCATAAAGTCAGCTCGCCCCGGGACTCCGACCACAATACCAGGAAGAAAGTGCTTAACACACACACACACACACACACACACACACACACACACACACACACACACACACACACACACAGACTGCTGGCTGGCCTACATTATGGGATCCCCAGCTAAACAATAAGTCTTTGTTTGATTTGGAGGATAAAACTGCTATGTAACTTTGTCACTTTAGTTATTTAACTTTGACCAACATGTTCAGCAATCAACTAAACCAAACACCCTCCATTTAACATGCTAATAAAACTAGTTTGCTAATACTATGCAAAAAACACAGAAAAACATATGTCTCATTACGCTTATATACCAATGGAACTAGCATGCTAACAATACTATCATGCTAACAGTAACATGCTAATAACCAGCTTGCTCTCATTATGCTAAGACCGCTGACACGCTAGTAACTTTATATGCTATACACGACACGTACATGCTCATCACACTGACGTCCCTAACAAGCTAACACTTTCTGTTGGACTCATCTTATTAAATGTTACAGTTGGTGTTTGATAAACTAAACTAATGAAACTATAAAAGGAATGTTGGAACTTTTAAGCATGAAATCATCACATTTTGAAGACAAAGAAAATAAAGGTATTTGTCAGTTAGCTTCTTATTAACGCTGTGAGATGAGACGCTGGATGTGGAACCTGCCACTGTGTTATTTCCTGCTTTCTTCCTGTTTTCTACTTTTGTCAGTGTGCGTCCATTGTAAGTGACCAGTGTGTATGTTCTTAAGGGGTCAAAGGTCGGCTGCCTTTTGTGATGAATCAACAGCGTTTCAGCAGGAGGCCTCAGCTGAACTCACTGACTCCGGTTCAGTTTACTGAGACGATAAACACAAACACTGTGGAGGCACGCAACACGACTAGCGTTAGCAACCGTTAGCAACTAAAGCTAATCTGTCTCTCCTTTTAACACGTTCAACATGTTTGCAGTTTGGTTTTTATGGGAAAGAGGAAGCTAGTTAGCCTAGCATGTGGACAGAAGCCTTGATTCCAACAAGACGTTATTGTCATGTGTGTTATAAACTGCTAACGCTGCGTTCCATTGGTCATTCTGAGTCGGTGTTTATGACTTAAAGTGCATCAAAAACATGGAAGTCTCATCACCACAGACCCACTAACGAAGAGAAGCTGTGTGGAAAGAATCCATCTAAAATAAAACTAGAGGATCATGTGGGGAAATGTTTCAGAAAATCTTATTTAAGACATTTCTAAGATCAGCATTAACTCTGTTTAAAGAGA
>NC_072452.1:27288638-27313638 GCF_027596085.1 Anoplopoma fimbria
TCTGGGTATCCTTGGGAATGAAAGCTCGTGTTCATGACCGACGGCGTTAACGTGTACTGCCTCTCAGATTGTTCTTCATCTGACATCATCGGGGGCGGAGCCAGAGGCTGGGCTTCGCCGTCATCCTCGGGAGGCTCCTCCTTTCGCCCTCTGATGACGGGAATCAGCTGGATGTCGGACTTCCTGATGTTCTTCTGCGGGCGCCGCGGGTGGCGGTCGTAGGTGGACTCGGCCTGTCGGCAGTTGTACGCCCGGCCGTCCCGTTTCACCGGGCGGCAGAACGTCGTCACCAAGGCAATGGCCAACAGCAGCAGCAGGCAGGTGGCGCCCAGGCAGATCGCCATCATCATGGTGAAGCTGAGCTGCCCGTGGTGACCCGGCGACGAGTTCTTCAGATGGTCCTTAAGGTTGATGAACGTCACCTCCAGAGTCGCCTTGGTGGCCAAGCTGGGGCTGCCCATGTCGGACACGGCAACGCCCACCTGAAAGGTTTTCCCAACGAGCTCGGTGGCGTTGGTGGTGTTCACAAACAGCTGGCCTGTCGCCCGGTCCAACCAGAACAGATTGTCAGGATTCCCATCGGTGATGAGGTAGCTGAGTTGTCCGTTCAGCCCTGAATCTGGATCTTCAGCCTTTATGGTGGATGCAAGGAATCCAACATGTCCCTCTCTGACCGAGCGATTGATCGGCATCGCGGTGAATCCCTCATCGATGTCGTTCCCCAGCTCCGTCACAATCTCCCCCCGGTCTGTATCGACCGATACGCTCAGGGAGGCCACACCCTTTCTGGGTTTCGGCTCCTTGATGACGGGGTGGTTGTCGTTCACATCCTGGACGTCTATTTGCACCGAGGCCGTGCTGGTGAGTGGCGGGTGACCCTGGTCGACGGCCTCCACCGTGAAGGAGTAACTGTTGGATTCCTCAAAGTCCAGAGGATGCTGGACGCTGATGATGCCGCTGGTCCGGTGGATGGAGAACAACTGAGCGTCTGTTTCCACTTCGTTGGGGCTTCGTAAGAAGTAGGACACTCTGCCGCTGAACTCCAGGTCAACGTCGTCGGCTTCCACTCTGAGAGCGCGGTAGCCCGCCATGTTGTTCTCCTTGAAGGAGGCCTTATAGAGGGAGGTGGAGAACACCGGGGCGTTGTCATTCTCATCCAGAACTCGGACCAGCAGGTGTTTGACACAAGACAGTGGGGGGTCCCCGTAATCCTGGGCCTGCAGCGAGATGTTGTACTGCATCACCTTCTCACGATCCAGGCTTCCGTTGGTAACAATCATGTAGTTGTCGCCGTGGATCCGTTTTAAACGAAAAGGGCCGGATCCCTGCTGAATGTGCGCCCTCACTTTGCCGTTTTCTCCCGAATCTGCATCAGAGACCATCACCAGAGCCAGGAAGGTGTCCTCCAGAGCCCCCTCCAGCACGGTGGCCACAGGGGAGTTGGGTGGGGTCCAGGTCATGTGTATCCTGGGTGCGTTGTCGTTAACGTCTTGGAGCTTGACGTGCAGTTTGCAGTGCGTTGGGATGGCGTTGGGCCCGCGATCACGGGCCTGTACGATCACCTCATAGGAGGCCTGGGCCTCGTGGTCCAGAGGCGCTTTGAGACTCACCGCTCCGGATTGTGGATCCACATAGAAGAGCTTCTGGACCTCTGGACGTGTGTGCTTACTGAGCGAATACTCCACCTCCCCGTTGGCCCCCTGGTCCGGGTCGGTGGCCTTGAGCTGGATGATGGTTGTCCCACTGGCCGTGTCCTCAGAAAGCTCCACAGTGGGGGTGCTGTCCTCAAACGTGGGGCTGTTATCGTTTGAGTCCTGAATATTAACACGGACTAATGTGCTCCCGGACCTGGGGGGGTTCCCTTTATCCCAGGCCACCAGGGTGAGGTCAAACGTGGCCTGAACCTCCCTGTCCAGTTCCTTTATCACCACCAGCTCGGCCTGTTTGGTGCCACCCGGTGCGATCGTCACATCCAGAGCAAAGTGTTGGTTGACAGACAGCGAGTAGGTCTGGAGGCCGTTCGGCCCTGCGTCCGGATCCACGGCCCGGTCCAAAGGGATCCGCATCCTGAGGCCTGCGGTCTCTGAGATCTCCACTTCCTGCAGCGTTCCGGGGAATCCGGGGCTGTGGTCGTTCAGGTCCATGACCTCAATGCGGACCCGCAGGAAGTTCACGGCACCGCTCCTCCTGTAGAGGACGCTGAAAGCCAGCTCGCACAGGTCCGACCCGCGGCACAGCTCCTCCCGGTCCAGCCGGCCCTGGGTGGAGACCACCCCGTCTCGGGCGCTGACGGAGAAGGGAAGGGCTTTCCCGTGCTCCACCACCTGGAAATCCTCCAGAGCACCGCCCTCGTCCCTCTGCCGGAGGTCGTCCACCAGACGGCCGACCCGGGTTCCCGTTGGCTGCTCCTCCCAAACCCGGTACTGGATGGTGATCGACGACGGCTCGGAGGAGCGAGCGCCGGAGCAAAGACTCAGAGCCAGAAGCAGAGCCAGCAGCATAATGATGTGAAGCAACGATAATCTCCTAAAAAAACAATCAGAATCACTATTTAGAAGAAAAGTACGATTTTATTTTACTTTAAAATCTGAAATGAATGGATTAAAACAGTTTTTCTTTTGATATAAAAGTGAAAAATATCCTGTTTATCTGTAACAAACATATAATATGATGATTAAATCATTTTTTTCTTCTTGATAATCTACAGTTTCTAATCAAAACAAACTAAACTATGAAGGAAAATAGTTTGTTTCATACCTAAAACAACATAAAGCTCCAGTCCGGTCCGGAGAAGCTATAGTTAAGACATGGTCCTCGTCCTCTACGTCCTCCAGCCTCTCACCTCATCCTCTTCAACTCAGGAAAGTTTAGCTCCAACTGAGAAGAGTTTGGATGTGGGTTTCCACATGCGAGCGGAGCGCCGGCCAATCAGAAGAGAGGAGGAGGGTCATATGCAAATGTTCCAGACTCCACACAAAGAGAAAAGAAAAAACTCTGCTCTGGAGAGCTTTTTAAAGAAACATGACACCGTAAAGCTTTTCTCCCTCTCAGTGTGAATAAACTCATCACAACCCGCCGTCTGACATCTTCAATCATTTGTGTTAACTCCCCGAGGGACTTTCATTTATACTGACGTTTGATATATTATCTGTAAAAATACAACAGACAGGATGTCAGTTATCAGAATCTCTCTGCTTTACCTTAAACTCCTTCTATTTATAAAAGAATAAACAGTGAATATCATTACATATTCTTTAAATCCAGAGTTTGAAGAGTCCAGAACATCCAACATTTTTTGTTTTTCTATGAAACAAGATGAAGATGTTGTTTGCTAAATAAATCCTTGAAGATTCAACCAGTTATGAAGAGAACTCAGACGCCTGTCCTGAATGTGACAAAAACCAACATTCCAGCGTTTCTCTCCAGATATAATTATGAAGAGTCAGACTGACTGACCCGCAAACCATGGCGGGAGCTTCTTCAGCCAGTTCAAGGTTCCTTCATCAGAGCTGTGACTCTTTTGCATCGAGTAAATCATAATAAGCTCCAGAAATGAAGTCCCAGAAGATGAAGGATGGATTTGCTTAAAATGGACGGTTAAAGAAAAGCTTCATGCGAATGTTTGTGAAGTTTATTGAGGTGTAAAACTGTGAGAAGTTGTTCTGAGCTTCAAAAACAAAAAGACAAACAGATTTATTTTTATTTAAAAATCGGAGCTCAGGACACATTAAATAATGACCTAAACTAAAATGTCCTTTTGTAAAACCATTAAAACCAGTCAGAGCTCAACAGCTGCAGGCCCACTGACAGAAGCTCCATGTTTTCCCAGCATGCACGGCGGTTCTTTTTTCATTTGGTCCCCAGAAAGTCCTGCAGGCTGCAGAGAGAATCCGGCTTCAACAGTATCACTTTCCTCTGTTTAGAAGAAACATCTGACAATGAGAGACAACGGAGAGGAGCAAGGCACTACTGACGGGCCGAGGGTTCGATTCCTCAGTGTATGAGAGAGGAAGGAGAGAACCCACCGGAGTCATAAAAAAAGACTAAAGACAAAGCTTATTTATGGGAGAATAAAAACAGAAATACAGTCGAATAAACCTTCAACTGTCAACAAATGAAAGGAAATAAATAATAATAAAAACATGTGTTAAACATCCTGTCCTACAGCTTTTATAATGATTTCACTGCTCCAATACATATATATAATATATATATATATATATATATATATATATACTATATATATACTTATATTAAAGACGTTTAAAAACATTTAAAGACGTTTAAAGACTATTTTCTGACATTTTATACAACAAACAAAGAAAACATTTGTTGGGTGGTTAAAATAAATCAGTGACTGTATGAAGAAGAAACACGACAACGTGTTCTATTATTAAAAAAACAAAGTAAATACTAAACAGAACCATAAATATTAAAATTAACATTTAGTCTCTGAACACACACACACACACACACATCCTGTAGTGTGTGTGTGTGTGTGTGTGTGTGTGTGTGTGTGTGTGTGTGTGTGTGTGTGTGTGTGTGTGTGTGTGTGTGTGTGTGTGTGTGTGTGTGTGTGGTGTGTGGAGGGGGGGACCACATTCGGCATCTGAACATTACAGGAAGATCTGAACATTACAGGAAGAGAATGTTTCTGCAGACACACAGGAACACGTCTGTTTCCACTTAACTCACCACCTGTGTGAGTGTGTGTGTGTGTGTGTGTGTGTGTGTGTGTGTGTGTGTGTGTGTGTGTGAGTGTGTGTGTGACACACAGTGTGTGTGTGTGTGTGTGTGTGTGTGTGTGTGTGTGTGTGTGTGTGTGTGTGTGTGTGTGTGTGTGTGTGTGTGTGTGTGTGTGTGTGTGTGTGTGTGTGTGTGTGTGTGTGTGTGTGTGTGTAGGTGTGTGTGTGTGTGTGTGTGTGTGTGTGTGTGTGTGTGTGTGTGTGTGTGTGTGTGTGTGTGTGTGTGTGTGTGTGTGTGTGTGTGTGTGTGTGTGTGTGTGTAGGTGTGTGTGTACGTGTGTGTGTGTGTGTGTGTGTGTGTGTGTGTGTGTGTGTGTGTGTGTGTGTGTGTGTGTGTGTGTGTGTGTGTGTGTGTGTGTGTGTGTGTGTGTGTGTGTGTGTGTGTGTGTGTGTGTGTGTGTGTGTGAGTGTGTGTAGTTAAAAGCAGGATGTAGCTGATCTGCTGACCCACATGTTACCAGATAAGAATCAGAGTGGAAGAAGACAAATAACACAGGATACTCTGAGAGTGTGTGTGTGTGTGTGTGTGTGTGTGTGTGTGTGTGTGTGTGTGTGTGTGTGTGTGTGTGTGTGTGTGTGTGTGTGTGTGTGTGTGTGTGTGTGTGTGTGTGTGTGTGTGTGTGTGTGTGTATCATATATAATCTACAGAACTCAACCCTGATGATGTTTCTCTCTTTAGATGATTTGAACTTAAAGTCTCATGTGGATTCATCCGCCGCTGAAAATAGTCCCCAATAAATAATCTGATTTTTTTATTTTTTTATTTATTGACAATAAGAGAAGTATGAAACAGTATTATATATATATATATATATATATATATATATATATATATATATATATTTGGTCATATATATATATAGTATATATATATTTAGTGTTCAGTATATTAATGATTTGTATGAAAATGTAGATAAATGATCATTTAAAATAACGTTTGTTTTTATCTTATTACACTAAAGCAGTGAGTTTATTGTATATATTTAGTGTTCATTAAGTATTTAGTATATAGTAGTATTTTATATATTTAGTGCTCATTAAGTATTTAGTATATAGTAGTATTTTATATATTTAGTGCTCATTAAGTATTTAGTATATAGTAGTATTTTATATATTTAGTGTTCATTAAGTATTTAGTATATAGTAGTATTTTATATATTTAGTGTTCATAAGTATTTAGTATATAGTAGTATTTTATATATTTAGTGCTCATTAAGTATTTAGTATATAGTATTTTTATTTATGTTCTGAAGTATTTAATTATTTCATTACTACTAATATTTTACACACTTGTGAATATTAAACTATTAATTAAATGAAATTAATGACATCACATGTTTGTTTGATGACAGAACCTTCGTCTCATTGGTGGATCCCTCATGATGACAGCTGACTGTGGAGAGCCAATCAGAGAGCAGCTGAACCGGTTCACCTTTTATTATTCTTCTGATCTGTTTGTTTACACAGTGACCTTTGACCTCTCCTCTCCTCTCCTCCTCTTCATCCTGCCTCCTCCTCCCTCGCCTCCTTTCCTTTGTCTGTAAACAAGCTTCCTGTCGCAGGAAACAGCCTGATGGTGAAGGTCAGAGACAGGATGTAGAGAGGAGGGGAGGAAACAAGGGAAGAGAGGAGGAAACAAGGGAGGAGGAGAGGAAACAAGAGAGGAGGAGAGAGAGGAGGAGGAGGGGGGAGGACAAGGGAGGAGAGAGGAGGGAAACAAGAGAGGAGGAGAGGAAACAAGGGAGGAGAGGAGGAAACAAGGGAGGAGGAGAGGAAACAAGGGAGGAGGAGAGGAAACAAGAGAGGAGGAGAGGAAACAAGGGAGGAGAGGAGGAAACAAGAGAGGAGGAGAGGAAACAAGGGGATGAGGGGAGGAAACAAGGGAGAGGGAGGAAAGGAGGAGGGAAACAAGGGAGAGAGAGGGGAGGAGGGAGGAAGGACAAGAGAGAGGAGAGGAGGGGAGGAAACAAGGGGAGGAGAGGAGGGAGGAAACAAGGGAGGAGGAGAGGAAACAAGGGGGAGGAGGGGGAGGAAACAAGGGAAGAGAGGAGGAAACAAGGGAGGAGGAGGGGAAACAAGGAGGGGAGGAAACAAGGGGAGGAGAGGAGAGGAAACAAGAGAGGAGGAGAGGAGGGAGGACAAGGGAGGAGAGGATTCAAGGGAGGAGGAGGAGAGGAGGGACGATACAAGAGAGGAGGAGGAGGGGAGGAAACAAGGGAGGAGGAGGAGGAAACAAGACAGGAGGAGAGGAGGAACAAGGGAGGAGGGAAACAAGGGAGGAGGAGGAGGGGATATATGTTTATAGGAGAGGAAACAAGAGGGGAGGAGGGGGAAAACAAGAGAGGAGGAGATAATGTATATAAATATATACATACATATATAAATATATATATATATACATATACGGGGCGGCTGTGGCGTAGTGGAGAGCAAGGTAGTTCTCCAATCAGAGGGTCGGTGGTTCGATACCAGGACAGCAGAGTCAGTCGATGTGTCCTTGGGCAAGACACTTAACCCCAAGTTGCTCCTGAAGGCCATCGGTGTGGACTGATGATGAATGTTAGTTAGAGTCTGATGGTGGCACCTTGATGGTAGCCTGTCATCAGTGTGTGAATGGGTGAATGATATGTAACATACTACTACTGACTGTAAGTCGCTTTGAGAAAAGCCTCTGCTACATGACTGTAATGTAATGTAATATATATGTATATATATGATGTTCATATTATATTATTATTGTTTGTTTGGTGTGAAGGTATAACTGATCATTAACATATTAACTATAACTTTAACTACTCATTAACTTCATTAACTACTCATTAACTATTAACTACTCATTAACTTCTCATTAACTACTCATTAACTTATCATTAACTTCTCATTAACTGTTCACTACTCATTAACTACTCAACTAACTATTAACTTCTCATTCACTACTCATTAACTTCTCATTAACTACTCATTAACTTCTCATTAACTACTCATTAACTACTCATTAACTACTCATTAACTACTCATTCACTACTCATTAACTTCTCATTAACTTCATTAACTACAACTTTAACTACTCATTAACTACTCATTTAAACTACTCATTAACTTCTCATTAACTTCTCATTAACTACTCATTCACTACTCATTAACTACCTCTTAACTCAATAACTAATGTAACGTATGACTGACTTGTATCGTAGATGTTTAGTTGAGGTCTGCTGTATAAAATGTATCTGATCCATCACAAAGAAATAAGAAATCTATCTTTGTCATGGCTTCATGTAGTGACATTACTTCTATGTGCAGTGACAGTAGTAGTACCAGTAGAGGGAGTACCAGAACAAGTACTCCTTAAGTGTACTTCACAGTAAATATTTCATCTGTATCTGTCGTCTCCAGCTGACCAGAGGAACATTCTGCCACCTGCTGGTGAAATCTGGAGCTGCATCTTCTTTAATCAGTGTGATTGATTACTTATTGATCAGTACACTGGAGGCTAGTACTAGCAGGAGGATAGTAGTGCCTTCATAGTATTAGTACATGTGTTATATGTATTATTGGTTTATGTTCCTTTTGTGTTGTTTTGATGCTTCTTTGTTAAATATTTGCTCTATTTAAAAAAAACCTGCTTTCTGGAGCAAAACAGAAAAAACTTCCACCACATGTTGAATGTGTATGTGACAAATAAACTTCATTATTCTGGGCAGTAGTAGAAGTAGTAGTAGTAGTAGTAGTAGAAGTAGTAGAAGTAGTAGTAGTAGTAGTAGTAGTAGGTAAAATGACTCATTAAGCCATAGAGCTAATTTCATAATAATATATAATGGAATTGTTATATGATTATAATCATCGATTCATTAAGTGGAGCTGATTTATCTTCTGAAGAAACTGAAACGTAACTAAAGATATCAAATAAATGAAGAGTAAAGAGTAAAAATATGATACTCGAGAAAGTACAAATACCTCTAAACTAACGACAGTACTTGAGTAAATGTACTTTTAACATGAAGAAAAACACAGTTTATGGAATGATGTTTATTAAAACTGATCTCATCACTATAGAAAAAATAAAATCATATTCAAATAATATCAATTAATTTCATGTTTGGTATTTAATAAAATACACAAATGGAATAAATCAATAAAAATGCAGCAGAGTTCATTGCATGAAAACACTTTAAAATATAAAAAATAAAGTAAAATCAGAGAAACAATCAATGAATGAAGCGAAGAACTGAAATATTTTAAAAACAGAACATGAGAAAGTCTGAAAGTCACTCAGACTGAAAATCATATTAAAAAAAGCTTAAATTGGTCTGATCCGACTGCTACGTTTATTTTATATGAGAAATATTTTAAACAAATAATAATGATTCTATATTTACAGAATAAAGTGAGAAAGGCTCGTTGTGTTTGATTCTACGAGACGAATGATTTAAAGGCATTCAAATAAAGAGAAATAATTAAACACCAAACCTCCCAAAGTAAAAAAGTATTTTTAATATGTTCAATTCTTACAGAAATGCAGATGTGAACAGCTGCTTCCTTTTGGCTCCCTGTGCATTTAAAGGCAACATATTTATATGTATTGATCTATAGCTCTATGTATGTATTTATGTGTTTTGTTTGAACCCTCGTTAACACCTTATTTTGAAAAGCAGACAACTTCCTCTCCGTCAGATCATCTTTTGAACATTTACTGTCGACTGATTTGACACAAACATTATTAATTAACAACCTTTTATTTTCTCTAACCATTAATTAACTATCTTGTTTTCTTGATATATATGTATATTTAAAAAAGAATTACCTCTTAATCTAGAGAAACAATATTAAAATGTAATTATTTCCATCCAGAGTGACTTTATTAAAAATAAAAATCAATACGTCACCATGTTTTCTTTGATCTTTGATCATATGAACGGTTTGACCTTTTCTTCTACCGTTTTATAGTTTTAAGTTCATAAAATGTTTCTTGTGTTTCTCACATCAAATCTTTTTATAGACTTTGTGAGTTGTTATCAGTTTCAGATCTTTGTGCCACTTCTGCTTTCATATCCCTACTTTCTCTGATTGTTTGTTTGTTGATTTCCTCCTTCCTGTTTCTGTGTGACGGTCAGTCTGAGCGGAGGGACAGCGACACTTTGAGGCAGCCCAGCTCGTTGTCCCCGGTACCGAGGACGCCCTGCACCCGGTAGTTACCGTTAGTCAGCCAGGAGGGGAGGTCCATGATGGGCAGGTAGAAGTCTGACTGAGGGAGGGAGTACGAGCCCTGGTGAGAGAGAGAGAGGGAGGGAGGGAGGGAGGGAGAGACAATCATTAAACACTGGTCTGGGGTCAGTACTCACAGCCTTAAAGGGACAGTGACAGGGCAGAGGTGTTGATCATAAAGCGACTTACAGTCAGTAGTAATGTTACATATCATTCACCCATTCACACACTGATGACAGGCTACCATCAAGGTGACCATCAGACTCTAACTAACATTCATCATCAGTCCACACCGATGGCCTTCAAAGGGACAGTGACAGGGCAGCCCGTAGGTGTGATGATCATATAAACACTGGTCTGGGGTCAGTACTCACAGCCTTAAAGGGACAGTGACAGGGCAGCCCGTAGGTGTGATGATCATATAAACACTGGTCTGGGGTCAGTACTCACAGCCTTAAAGGGACAGTGACAGGGCAGCCCGTAGGTGTGCAGCGGTTCTGGACAGTCTTGACCCGGAGGGATCAGCTGAGTCAGCAGATCACAGACGTCTTTGTAGTGACAGCTGCCCAACTCCTCCACACACGGAACCCTCACCCAGAAACCTGCCACCTCCTTCTCCATGGTCACGTTCACCTGAGGAGGAGGAGGAAGAAAAAAAAAAAAAATCCACTTCAGCTAAAGGTGTGAACATGATTATTATAAACATCTAAAATATGTAATAAACATCTAAAATATGTAATAAACATCTAAAATATGTAATAAACATCAAAATATGTAACATATATTAATAAACATATAAAATATGTAATAAACATATAAATATTTAATAAACATATAAAATATTTAATAAACATATAAAATATGTAATAAACATCTAAAATATGTAATAAACATAAAAATATGTAATAAACATATAAAATATGTAATAAACATATAATATATTTAATAAACATATAAAATATGTAATAAACATCTAAAATATGTAATAAACATATAAAATATGTAATAAACATAAAATATGTAATAAACATCTAAAATATGTAATAAACATATAATATATTTAATAAACATATAATATATTTAATTAACATCTAAAATATGTAATAAACATAAAATATGTAATAAACATCTAAAATATGTAATAAACATATAATATATTTAATAAACATATAATATATTTAATAAACATCTGAAATATGTAATAAACATAAAATATGTAATAAACATCTGAAATATGTAATAAACATAAAATATGTAATAAACATACAATATGTAATAAACATATGACGATGATAAACATGTAAAATAAAGAAGAAGAGGGAACAAACAGCTGATCTTTGACATGAGGTCACATGACTTCAGTTCCACAGAGAAGTGATACCTGTGGTATCAGCAGACTGACCTCACTTCTTCAGGTAAACAGGAAGTTGTCCAAACTGTCAGACTTCATATCAGTTACAGTGATCAGTAGTAGATAAAATACTACTACTGTACTCCATGTACTCACAGCTAATGAAATACTCCAACATATACTCTGTGTACTCACAGCTAATACTCCTACATGTACTGTGTGTACTCACAGATGATACTCCTACATGTACTGTGTGTACTCACAGATGATACTCCTACATGTACTGTGTGTACTCACAGCTAATACTCCTACATGTACTGTGTGTACTCACAGATGATACTCACAGAAGTCATACTCCTACATGTACTGTGTGTACTCACAGCTAATACTCCTACATGTACTGTGTGTACTCACAGATGATACTCCTACATGTACTGTGTGTACTCACAGATGATACTCCTACATGTACTGTGTGTACTCACAGATGATACTCCTACATGTACTGTACTGTGTGTACTCACAGCTAATACTCCTACATGTACTGTGTGTACTCACAGATGATACTCCTACATGTACTGTGTGTACTCACAGATGATACTCCTACATGTACTGTGTACTCACAGTACTCACATGTACTGTGTGTATACAGATGATACTCCTACATGTACTGTGTGTACTCACAGATGATACTCCTACATGTACTGTGTGTACTCACAGGCAGCGGGGCAGCCAGATCCACAGATGTGGATCCAGACGCTGAGGCCTGCAGGTCTCCGGGGATGGAGACGGGATCAGGAGTAACGGTCAGAGTCTTCAGGAGGGCCGGAGCGTCTGGACGACCACAGTTCTTCCAGTCGAAGCCCTGCACCTGTACACGAAAACACACAAAGTACACAGTCAATACAGGGTTTAAATACTACCAACAGATACTTCACAGCACTGAGACCAGTCTCAGCAGAGTATTTTAGATTCATTAATGTGAAAGAACGTTTATTTGTACTTTCCTACTTTGTAAAGTGGGTCAGAGTTGTACTTATACACATTATATACTTCTTTACTTTCTCAGGAGGAGGTCATGTGATCGGTCTCATGTGTGAGGGAGCTCCAATAGTCCAAGTCATGAGTAGTACTGCAGTACTATGAGTAGTACTGCAGTACTATGAGTAGTACTACAGTACTACAGTACTATGAGTAGTACTACAGTACTATGAGTAGTACTACAGTACTATGAGTAGTACTGTAGTACTGTAGTACTACAGTACTACAGTACTATGAGTAGTACTACAGTACAGTACCATGTAGTACTATGTAGTACTTCAGTAGTAGTACAGTACCATGAGTAGTAGTACTTGTAGTCCTTCAGTAGTAGTACTTGTAGTAGTACTTGTAGTAGTACTTGTAGTACTTCAGTAGTAGTACTTCAGTAGTCCTTCAGTAGTAGTACTAGTACTTGTAGGAGTACTTGTAGTAGTACTTGTAGTACTTGTAGTAGTACTTGTAGTACTTGTAGTAGTACTTGTAGTCCTTCAGTAGTAGTACTTGTAGTAGTACTTGTAGTACTTGTAGTCCTTCAGTAGTAGTACTTGTAGTACTTGTAGTAGTACTTGTAGTCCTTCAGTAGTACTTGTAGTAGTACTTGTAGGAGTACTTGTAGTCCTTCAGTAGTACTTGTAGTAGTACTTGTAGGAGTACTTGTAGTCCTTCAGGAGTACTTGTAGGAGTACTTGTAGTAGTAGTCCTTCAGTAGTAGTACTTGTAGTACTTGTAGTCCTTCAGTAGTAGTACTTGTAGTAGTACTTGTAGTCCTTCAGTAGTAGTACTTGTAGTAGTACTTGTAGGAGTACTTGTAGGAGTACTTGTAGGAGTACTTGTAGTACTAACCTGAGTTTTGGTGATTCTCTTCAGACCGGAAGTGCTCGTCCCCGGAGAGATAAACACCAACAACAACAAAACTTTATTCATTGTTTCCTCAGAGAGAGAGAGACAACGAGCCGGCAGTCTGTCTGTAGTCTGTCTGTAGTCTGTAGTCTGTCGGTAGCGGAGCAGACTGAGCAGGTGAAGCTACATCCGGGTCTCTGAACTTACTTCCGTGTTTACTATCGAACCGGCCCAGACACGTGACCGCAGAGTCACGTGTCTGGGCCAATAAAATAATTAAATATCATTTAAAATACCTCTGAAGTTATTTAGTTTGTTTTCATTATTATTAAAACATAAATATTTATAATGTGTAATGTGTTTCATTATTAATAATTATGTTTTAATACATATACATATATATTCATAATTTAATCTGTATTTGATGTATTTATTATACAATTATTTGTGTATTTTATTTATCAGTACATTTTAATATTATTTATTTAAATCAATTAAAGTATATAGTAATAATATAGTAAACTTGTTCATATATTTGTTCTTTAGAATGATATTATATATCTAATGATAATAATACAAATAATAAGAAAATAATAATAATAACAATGATAATAATAACAAATAATAATACAAATAACAATGATAATAACAATGATAATAATACAAATAATAAGACAAATAACAATGATAATAACAATTCACAGTAGTAATAATAATAATAATAATATACATGTTTAATAAAGTTGAGATTCTGTAGTAGCATGAAACCGCCTCTAGATGTCGATGTAGAACAGCTATTCCTCACACACACACACACACACACACACACACACACACACACACACACACACACACACACACACACACACACACACACACACACACACACACACACACACACACACACACACACACACACACACACACACACACACACACACACACACACACACACACACACACACACACACACACACACACACACACACACACACACACACACACACACACACACACACACACACACACACAACAAAAATAACACACAATAAAACAGAATAAAACAGAATAAAACAGAATAAAACAGACTATTAAAAGGAAACAGGACTCTCAGCACTTGAACGCACCGCTGACTAGCCTCGTGTGATTATTATTATTATTATAGATATTATGACAATAACTATGATTATAGTTTGACTATAATAATAATTGTTATTATTGTTATTATTGTTATTATTGTTATTAAAGTTATTATAATAATAATGATTATAATGATTATTAATAATATTATTAATAATTATATTAATAATTAAATTTTCATTATTATCTTAAAATATTATAATCATTTTATTTAAACCTGATCCTCCTGCATAATAATAATGATTATAATAATAATAATAATAATTTATTATTATCATTATTATTATTATTATTATTAATACTATTATATTAGATCAAAAATCAGAGTTCATAATTCTCTTGCAGAATATGTTTGACACAAATGGTTAAACCTGACTCCTCCTGCATTGAGGAGGGAGGAGAGGAGGAGGAGGGAGGAGGAGAGGAGGAGGGAGGGAGGGAGGAGAGGGGAGGGAGGGAGGGAGGAGGGAGAGGAGGGGGGAGGGGAGGAGGAGGGAGGAGGAGGAGAGAGGGAGGAGAGAGGAGGGGAGGGAGGGAGGGGAGGGAGGAGGGAGGAGGGAGGAGGAGGGAGAGAGGAGAGAGGAGGAGGGGAGGGAGGGAGGAGAGAGGGAGGAGGGAGGGAGGAGGGAGGAGGGGAGGAGGAGGAGGGAGGGAGGGAGGAGAGGGAGAGAGGAGGGAGGAGGAGAGGGGAGAGAGGAGGGAGGAGAGGGAGGAGAGAGGAGGGAGAGGGAGAGGAGAGGAGAGGGAGAGGAGGAGAGGGAGGAGAGGAGGAGGGGAGGGAGGAGAGGGAGAGGGAGGAATAGGAGGGAGGAGGAGGGAGGAGGGAGGAGAGGGAGGGAGAGGGAGGAGGAGGAGGAGAGGAGAGAGAGGGAGGGAGGAGGGTTAAGGGAGGAGAGGGAGAGGAGAGGAGGAGGAGAGAGAGGAGGGAGGAGGGAGGAGAGGAGGGGAGGGAGGAGAGAGGGTTAATAGGAGGGGGAGGAGAGGGAGGGAGGAGGGAGAGGAGAGAGAGGAGGAGGGAGGAGAGAGGAGGGTTAATAGGAGGGAGGGAGGGAGAGGAGGAGGGAGGAGAGGGAGGAGAGGAGGGAGGAGGGTTAATAGGGAGGGAGGGAGGAGGGAGGAGGGAGGAGGGAGAGGAGGAGGAGGAGAGGGAGGAGGGAGGGAGAGGGAGGAGGAGGGGAGGGGGGGAGGAGAGAGGGAGAGGAGGAGAGAGAGGGTTAGGAGAGGAGGGGGAGGAGGAGAGGAGGGAGGGAGGGGAGAATAGGAGGAGGGAGGAGGGAGGAGGGAGGAGAGAGGGTTAATAGGAGGGAGGAGGGGTTCCGGGGAGCCAGATGATGCTGTCAGAGAGGAGGAGGAGGAGGAGGAGGAGGAGGAGAGGAAGAGGAGGGTCCTGTCCGCCGGCAGCAGCAGCAGCAGCAGCTCCTCTCGTCCTGTGAGCAGAGAGAGGATGGAGGACGCTCTCCGGTGCTGAATCAGGACTCTGAGCCGCTCCTCTTCCTCTCTGATCGTCGGAACAAAGACAAAGAGGATCACTGCTCCTCTCTGCTCCTCATCTCTGCTCCTCATCTGCTCCTCATCTCTGCTCCTCACTGCTCCTCTCTGCTCCTGAACATGCTCCCCTGCTCTTCATCGTCGCAGATGGAGGGATGTGAGGAGGAGGAGGAGGTCGCGCACATGCAGACGGAGGTAAACCTATAATACCCCTCACAGCTGTAATGTTCTGGTTCTGTGTGGACCGGGTCAGAGGAGTCTGATGGGACATTTTACAGCCTCAGCTCCTCCGACCCGCCGGCTCCTCTGGAGGTTGTTGTCGGACCCCTCCCTAAAAGAGCCGCTCGCCATTAAAGAGGAGCACCGACACCATGTTCCTCCTCCGTCAGGAACCAGCCTCCACCTCCACTGCTCAGAGCTGGATTCCAGTCTTTTGAGCTAAAACGTCTCTTATTAATACAAAGAAATACAAAAATCATCTTTCAGGTGATATGAAATAGATGTGATGAGAAGGGACACTCCCTCCTGTGCTGCCTTGCTAAATGACCAGAGGGAGGGTTTGTCAGTAGGGCTCCACCCTTTGACCTACGAGAACTAACCCCGCAACCTGCAGTCTCTAGTGCCTTGCTTCATTCACAGGGAGCTGAACCCTCACACACTGTTTGCTGGTGCCTTGCTCCCCACATTGACCTACATAGAGGGAATAGAGCCAGCAACCCTGCCTTGCTCTTCCCATTTGTTAGTGTGTTAATGCCTTGCTTATGACCTACATAAAGAGATAAAGAGATGTTTTCCCCCGTTGCATTACATTGGGATTTGAACCCTTAACCCCATCCTGCCTTTCTCCAGTGTGAGTGCCTTGCTTCCTGATAGAGGTAGTGGAACTAGCAACCCAGGCTTGGTTCCAGTATTATTGTCCTGATTTAGCCACTGAGCTAAGAGGAATTGAACCTCTGATCTTGGGAGCCTGTTAGTGCCTTGCTCGTCCGGTTGACCTACCTAAACAGGAAAAGACTTTGATTTGGAAATCAAACCTCTAAATGCCTCGCTCTATTTTTAGTGCCTTGCTTCATCCAAGCGTTTCATGGGGAAGGGAACCCTCAACCTTTGTGCCTTTGGGCTCCATTGTTGTACAAAGAGGGAATGGAACCAGCAACTCTGGCTTACCTACTGTGTTACAAAGCGAATCACTGCCGCCACCCTCTTAATGCCTTGCTCGAGTCACTGAGTATCCTCATGAAAGATTAATAATCCTGTTAGCATTCAGCAACTACAACTCCCACAATGCCTTGCCAGCTCCTCTGTGGCTAAGCTAGTTAGCTCCATGAGACATGAGTCACTGTTAACGCTCAGATGAGAGAGAGTTCCTGCTCACTAGACTTGACATCTTTTGATTTAAATGCAGAAGTGTAGTCCAGCGTAGGGAATGGAACCGCTGCACCCTGACCGAGCCGCTGCCTTGCTCTCTGCCGGTGAACCCGCTGCCCTCCAGAGCTCCTCAGGGAAACGAGAGCTGACAGAGCGAGAGACGCTGCAGGTAGAGGAGAGGGAAAGTGGGCCACGAGCTTCCTGCTGGAGGGCCGACGGAGACGAGCAGCTTCTTCTCTGAGAATCTAAAGAGAAGCGCTGACGTAGGCCGGCAGCTCCACCGGCAGCTCCACCGGCAGCTCCACCGCGTCTCTACAGCTCTCCAGAAACACCGTCACCTCTGCAGGTTGAGCTGTAGAGACACGAAGAATGCATGTGAAGAAATATATACATTTGTACATTTACCTGGATTCTACATGTAGAAATACATGTAGAATCCATCATAGTACCATCAGCTGATCAGATCTATCAGCCCTAGAGGAAACCTGCAATCCTTCTTCTTCTTCATCTTCTTCTTCTCCTTCTTCTCCTTCTTCATCTTCTTCTTCTTCTTCTTCTTCTTCTTCTTCTTCTTCTTCTTCTTCTTCTTCTTATTATTATTATTATTATTATTATTATTATTATTATTATTATTATTATTATTATTATTATTATTATTTTCCTTCTTCTTCATCTCCGTCTTCTTCTCCTTCTTCTTCTTCTTCTTCTTCTCCTCCTTCTTCGTCTTCTTCTCATTCTTCTTCTCCTCCTCCTCCTCCTCCTCATTCTTCTCCTTCTTCTCCTTCTCCTTTTTCTCCTCCTCCTCCTCCTCGTCCTCCTTATTCTCTTTCTCCTCCTCCTTCTTCTTCTTCTTCTTCTTCTTCTTCTTCTTCTCCTCCTCCTCCTTCTTCTTCTCCTCCTTCTCCTCCTTCTTCTTCTTCTTCTCCTTACGTTTGAATAGCTACATCTCTGGTGTCAGGTTGGTGAACCTTCAGGGTTGAAGCATCTTGTTACTGGTTTCTAGAGGAACTACTGTAGATTAGTTAGTTACGTTCTTCTGTCTTTGTTTACTACACAGGAGGTTCCTGAACGCATCACGAGTCCCCGTTCCCATTTAACAAAGCCAGTGCAGAAAACAGCAGATGCTCCAGTACTAACTGAGGTCAGTCAGAGAGAAACGGTACGTCTGTCCAACAAAGACATGGTGATGTCACTGCCTTGTTAACCCTACATGGTCAGGAGAGGAAGAGATTAAAAAACACTCCTCATTGCAAACAAACGTTCTCCATGGAAACTAGTATTTTACCGCTGTTAGATATCCATCAATGCAGTAACTAATAACAACAACAGCCTGAAGTCCCTCAGTGAAGAATGAATGACTTCTTAAGGAGAAACGTTGAGGTGTTTAGTGAAACCTGCTCCTGGTTTTAGGTGACAGTAACACCAGTGATTTAGATTTATAAACCTCTGACGTGTTAACCTCAGTGACGTCTGCACAAGCTGCTCCTCCTAAACAGAGAACAGCAAGAGATACTTAGATCAGATCACCTGGTGAGAAAATGAGAGGTTAAAACCACCGAGTCAGCAGCAGAGAGAGTCAGTGTGTTATCAGAAGTGAAGAAGAAGAAGACGAAGACAAAGACGAAGAAGAAGAAGAAGAAGAAGAAGAAGAAGAAGAAGAAGAAGAAGAAGAAGAAGAAGAAGAAGAAGAAGAAGAAGAAGAAGAAGAAGAAGAAGAAGGAGAAGAAGAAGAAGAAGAAGAGAAGGAGGATCAGCCAAAGTCAACATGGAGACTTCTGTTGTGATTTGAAGTCCTCTGACTGTCGGTCATACTTCAGAGCAGAGAGACAGGGTGTTGTTCATTAGAATGTCATATATACTGATGTTTAGTATGTGTATATACATATATACATATATATGTATATATATATATATATATATATATATATATATATATATATATATATATATATATATATATTTAAAGTAAGAACATTGGGGTTCAATCACTGAATTAAACCACCAAAATTAGTTTGTTTGAAAGTGAATTTATACTCTGATAGATCAATAAAACATTTTCTATTTCATGTTCTTTCTATGTTCTTCATTAACATAAATCAATACTTATATGCACTCTGCGGCTCGTCTTACATTGTTAAAAAGGTGGTGAGAAAAGGAGGTTGAAAATGAAGCGTGGTGTATCCTTTTTTGTTGTAAATTAAAGTTATGTCTTTTTAATCTCTGAGAATATTCAATATTAATCCTTGTGAAGTTCTGATGCATACATCAGGTTCTGTGTTCTCTGTGTTGACCTGTGTGTTGACCTGTTGACCTGTTGACCTGTTGACCTGCTGTCTCGTCCTCAGTGCTGCAGACTGACGGAGCAGAGAGACGAAGCTGAGAGACAACTCACACACATCAAGAGAGGTGAGTCCAGCTTCCTGCTGCCTCTTCCTCCTCCACCATCATCACCATCATCATCATCATCATCATCATGTAAACAACATGTACTGCATATCTTACCATCCTCCCATCATCCTCCTCTGTTGCTCCTCCTCCGGTTTCCTTCTCCTCACACCTGATAAAGTTTTCAAGAACAAAACTATGACTTCTTAGTTTATTATTAATAGAAGTCAATTGATACAAAAACAAACCTGCTGGTCAGACAAACGTATTTGGAATAAATGCAGAGTGAAGTCAGTGCTTCATGTGTTAAAGCTGCATTCTCTCTGCTGTCCACCAGGGGGCGACTCCTCTGGTTGTATAGAAGTCTATGAGAAAATGACTCTACTTCTCTCTTGATTTATTCCCTCAGTAAACATTGTAAACATGAGTTTATGGTCTCAATCTCTAGTTTCAAGTCTTCTTCAATACAGCATGATGTTCATTTAGTAAATGATGCTCCATTTAGAGTCAAACAGACCATAAAGCAGGGGATGCTTTAGGGCGGGGCTACACACTGATTGACAGGTCCACACCAGAGACGTATACGGCGTCTCTACGTCACTCCTCCTCACTCCATATATGGTCACTTCCTGTTCACTGGTTGATAAAAAACAAGATGGCGACGACCAAATCGTTGCACATGAGGCTTCATAACATTGGTATCCTATCACAGATATGAACCAATGAGATTTCTGCATTTGAGCGTTTTATAATCGTGTTTGTCCTTTAAACGCACCTCGAGGAGACAAGGAGTGAGGATAGAGGAGCTTAGAGCAAGTAGACACAGGTGTATCCTTTGTGGAAGTCTGTCATCGTGCTGATTAACTGACGTCTCTTCAGACTGACGCTAAGGAAACAAGGATGCTTCATGAGGCAGCCTTGTTTCCTTCGTCTCTTCCTCACATCCTCACTGAAGGAAGCAAAGACACTAGTGAGGGAGGCGAGGAGACACGTCCGCATAATGAAACGCACCCATGATGTATCGTCCCACCTATAATCAGACAGCCGACACCTTCACCTCCTCCTCACACCCCCTCACACACCTGTTCTCCTCACACCTGGTCCTCTGATGGGTGTGTGTAAGAGGGGAGGGGGAGCCTGTTTCCATGACGACTGTCAGGTTAGGAAGCCAACAGGAGGAGAGGAGTTTAACTTGTGATTATTAGCTGTGAGGAGGACGGCTGAAAACATCTATCATGACTGTTCTCTCAGGTAAGATCCCTTTATCAATAATGATCAGATATCAGAGGCGTTATGCTGTTTATGTTCATGTGAGGTAACAGAACCTGCAGGATGTCGAGGTGTGAACATGAATTCATTCTGCTGAATATCACTTCAGACTTCAGGCTTCAGACTTCGTCTTTAGTCTTCAGTCATCTGTATTCAATCACGTTACTGGACAGTAATAATGGGACATTCAAGACAACATGGAATGATAAAAAGATCTTCTTTGCTCAATGATGACACATATTTATAACAAATAAAAACCTAAAGGTTGAATGTTTTTGTGGCTACTTTAAACAAGATAATGAGTTTTAATTGTCACAGAGAAAAGGTCAGTGATGTCATTCAGTTCATTCACCTGTCTGTTAAAAAGGAAACAGGAGAAGCAACAGTCTCCCGCTGGAGTTCACCTCAGTGTCACGTTTCAGTCACGTTTTACATCCTGAACCGTTTACCCAGAAAGACACTGATATGAAGACCGAACGTAAGACAGAGACCTTTCCTCCAGCAGACCTCACCAAGTAGTTTAGTTGTCTAAACCTAACTAAGTAGTTTAGTTGTCTAAACCTAACTAAGTAGTTTAGTTGTCTAAACCTAACTAAGTCGTTTTATTATCTTAACTAAGTAGTTTAGTTGTCTAAACCTAACTAAGTAGTTGTATTATCTTAACTAAGTAGTTTAGTTGTCTGAATCATAATCACTTAGTTGATCACATGAGGTACAAAGGTACATATTGTCCCAGTAACCACAAGGTTGGTGGCTAAGGACATCACGTGCTGTGTGTTCATTAGCAGGCTAACACTCTATGCTAATATTTTTGGCTTAGCACCAGCCTACAGAACCATTTTGGACTTCATCTTGTTCAAAGATGTTTCAGCTGAAGTTTCCTCCTCGTCTTCAGTCAGTCTGTTCCCATGAGACAGTACTGCTGTTATTCATGTCCTCTGTCATTCTCTGCTGATGGAGGAAGTATTTTATTTTATATGTCGCAGTAAAAACTAAAAGCCACATCACTGAAGGCCTGTTCTGTCAGTATTGATCAGTGAAGGCTGAACTACAGACTGGAGACACACTTACATTTTACGATGAGTTCAGTGAAAATATAAATAGTTACTTGTAAATGAAATAACATGATGTCAAACATGAAGACGTCTGGACTCTTATAGGTTTTCTTCTTCATATGAACAATCAGAATCTGGATGTCTCTGATTGTTCATTCTGTGTTTCTCTTCGAGCGTAGAAAGTGAAATGTAAGATGATAAACGGACGATCAGACTTTTTGTTGGAATCTGTTGTCAGAAACAAATCACAAACTTGTCTGCTGCAGCAAAACTGGACGTAAAGTCTCCAGAGTCAGCAGAAACGCCGGTCCTCCTCCTTTCTTCTTCTTCATGGGTGTCCCGTCATACGTTTCATTCATCCTCTCATTTATTCATCCTCTCATTTATTCATCCTCTCATTTATTCATCCTCTCATTTATTCATCCTCTCATTTATTCATCCACCGGCCCCCCAGAGAACACAGCAGTCGCTCCTGTCATGTTATTCCCGTGAATTATTTAAAGCTGCTCTCATGAATTATTCAGCAGCAGAGAACGGGGGGAGGATGAGAGTGTGTGTGTGTGTGTGTGTGTGTGTGTGTGTGTGTGTGTGTGTGTGTGTGTGTGTGTGTGTGTGTGTGTGTGTGTGTGTGTGGGTGGGGGGGGGTCTTCCTTACTGGTCCACTATAGTTTAATGGGTTTAATGAACCCGACTTCAGGCTCATTTGCATCTCAGATGAACTGACTATAACCGTGACCTGACCCATGATGAAGACGATGGTTGATCTTATTTACTACAAACATTCATGGTCCCCAGAAAATGAATCCTGATGCTTTTGGTGAGATCTTGACTCTTATTTTCCACTTGTCCAACATTTAACATCACCTCCTCACATCTAAATATCAAAGCACATGTCAACACCGTCCAAACATGACTCGTAAGCGTTTCCTGGTCTGTCTGGATAAGTTCAGGTCCGTTCATGTGAAACTAGAAGTTAACCTTGATGTATTTGTCATGTAACCTCCGTACTTCTGTAACAGTACTTCGGTAGTTTATTTTACTAAACCTGGTTTTGCTGTAATTTTAAAAAGACTTGTTTTCATGTAACGAACAGAAACGAACACGTGTTGCTGGACTTTAGTCTAATAATAATATAATATAATAGCTAACTATTAAAAGACAGTAACAGACTCATGTGCATCTTCTTAGAGAAGCTGGTTCCTGCTGGAATCAAACCGTCCATCAGAAGGTTCCTCTGCCTTCAGCTGAAGGAGACGTTCCTCCATGTGGAGCAGAACCGCTCTCTTTCTCCGGCCTGGAGTTTCTGCTGCTAGCATTCAGAGCTGACGTCTCACAGTCTGTAATTTATGCTTCGCTTTAAGCCGGCTAAGAAAAGAGCTGAGTGTCAGAGTTTCCTCACTGACGGGGTTTTAACAGCCGCAGAGAGAGAAACCAGGAAGACGAGTCACATTCAAGCATCAGGATTAAAAGTGAAATGAATACAAATATTCTGCCTCTGAAGCAAAAGTCAAGAAATGAATCAAATACAACAAACATCCAAACATCTATACACAGACGTAGCTGGAAGCTAACCGCTAACACTAGCCGTTCGCTCTTCATCCAGGTTCTTTTTCTCTGCAGAAACACTGGAGTTTCACAGGAAATACTCATTTAATGAAGAGATGACTGAAGATTGTTTAATATTATTTTATTTTTATTTTAGATTCAACAAAATAATCTATTTTAACATTATATTCACAAACATCGTCTCAGGTTATATTAATGAATTCAGATCAGTGATGGACGGAGTAAAGAGCAACGCTTACACACTGCAGTGAGATCCAGAGGAACCCAGTAAAACACAGCAGAACCACAAGAGAACCATCAATCTACTCCTGTCTCCAGGAAGCCATAAATAAACTGTCTGACACGCTGAACTGCAGCACAACAGAAGACAATGTGCGGATGGAGAGACTGAGAGAGAGAGAGAGGCAGAGAGACAGAGAGACAGTTATATGAGGTGTGAGGGTTTAAAGGAGGGAATCTCACCAGCAACCTTAAACATTGACAGAAGGAATAGATCCAGAAGTTTCCTCCTCCTCCTCCTCCTCCTCCTCTTCTCTTCCTTCTTCTCTTCCTCGTCTCCCAGCATCCTCTCTGTTCCTTCTCCATCACTCTCAGAGCCTCACTGTGCTAATTGATTGATGCTCCTCTATCAATATCAGCCTTTGTCTTTAAGGAAAAGGATTCTTTGTGATTCAGGAAACCTTCTCCTGTTCTTAAACAATAATTTATTGATTGTTTAAATTGATTTAATCAACAGATTTAACTTCCTATTTTATTGATCAAAACCTCTCACACGTGTTCTAACAGTGAACAGGAAGTTAAATGTTCACCCTCAAAACTGATGCTATATAACGTGTGTATGTGTGTGTGTGTGTGTGTGTGTGTGTGTGTGTGTGTGTGTGTGTGTGTGTGTGTGTGTGTGTGTGTGTGTGTGTGTGTGTGTGTGATCCGTCCGTCCGTCCTCCCCTCAGTGTCTCAGATGGTGATTGAGGAGGTGAGCGTTCTGCAGACTCAGCTGGAAATCGAAAAGTCGTGTCGGGAAAATGCAGAGGCCCTGGCCACAAAGGTCAGTAACACACACACACACACACACACACACACACACACACACACACACACGCACACACACACACACACACACACACACACACACACACACACACACGCACACACACACACACACACACACACACGCACACTCAATAATCAATACTGTGTGATTACCATAATCAGGGTCCAGCTGGCTTCAGGACAGCTGAGTCAGGATGAGTCTGCACAGAGACCATTGTCTGTTAATGCCTGCACATATATTTAAATGTACTCTATATACATATATATATATATATGTATATATATATATATATATATATATATATATATATTCTACTTGAATCAATACATATTAAATGTATGACATTTAGTTGTATAAACTCTCCAATATGCAGATACTTTCACCACCATGATGCTGCTCCTTAAAGGAGAAATATAATTCATAGTTTTAATTATGTGTCATTGACCTCTGTGAGCTTTGACCTCTGTGAACTTTGACCTCCAGCTGAACTGTGAGAACAGGA
>NC_072452.1:27318638-27326138 GCF_027596085.1 Anoplopoma fimbria
GTAGTACTGTAGTACATGTTAGTATTTTTAGCAGTAGTACTGTAGTACATGTTAGTATTTTTAGCAGTAGTACTGTAGTACATGTTAGTATTTTTAGCAGTAGTACTGTAGTACATGTTAGTATTTTTAGCAGTAGTACTGTAGTACATGTTAGTATTTTTAGCAGTAGTACTGTAGTACATGTCAGTATTTTTAGCAGTAGTACTCTAGTACATGTTAGTATTTTTAGCAGTAGTACTGTAGTACATGTCAGTATTTTTAGCAGTAGTACTGTAGTACATGTTAGTAGTATTAATGTCTCTATTGTCACCCATCGTCTCCACAGTCCACCAGCTCCAGGAGACCCAGAATGAGGTCTCCATGACGACCAGCACGGCCCCTCCTCCCCCTGAACCTGGTCTGGCCCCGCCTCCTGCCCCTCCCCCTCAGCCTCCTCCTCCCCCTCCTCCCCCACCTCCTCCTCCTCCCCCTCCTCCCCCATCGAGGTGCAACCCCCTCAGGTGAGTGACGTGAAAACGATGATAATGAGAACAAAGTTCTACAGTCGTAAACAGACAAAGTAGTGAAATAAATGTTTCCTTCCTCTAGTCTGAAAGAAGACCGGTTGTTGAAGACAAATAGTCCAAAATCAATAAGTTGATCAGATCATAAAACAATCTCTTTGTCTGTCGTGTCTCTCTTAAACTCCCCCAGTGAAGAGTCTTAAAGTTATTCTCCCTTCAGAATGAACTCCTGAGTGTTTGTAACAGAGGAACCAGATAATGAGTTCTAGGAAACAGAAGACAAACTGATCCGTCTGATCGATCGACTGGTCTCAGCTCCCCGTAGAGAGACAGTCAGCTGATGTCTCTCTCTCTCTCTGTCTCTCTCTCTGTGTCTCTCTGTGTCTCTCTCTCTCTCTCTGTCTCTCTCTCTCTCTCTCTCTCTCTCTCTCTCTCTCTCTGGTCTCTCTCTCTCTCTCTCTGTCTCCTCTCTCTCTCTCTCTCTCAGCTCTCTGATCGCCATCATGAGGAAGACCTCCAAAGGCTCCAAGACCTCAGTGAAGGCAGAGCAGCCTGCAGGTGAGTCTCCCTGCTGCTCTGATGTCACCTGTGTGTTACAGGTGTGTTACAGGTGTGTTACAGGTGTGTTAAAGGTGTGTTAGAGGTGTGTTACAGGTGTGTGAAAGGTGTGTTAGAGGTGTGTTAGAGGTGTGTGAAAGGTGTGTTAGAGGTGTGTCACAGGTGTGTTAGAGGTGTGTCACAGGTGTGTTACAGGTGATCTCCTACGCTCGGCTTCTCTCTGGTTTTAACAGACAGTTTAAGATTCTACTGATCACTTTTAAATCTCGTCTGGGTGGCGTGTTGACCCCTTATGATCCAGCTCGCTGTTGTAGTGATTTACATTGCAGGGTTTTCTATAAAGGTTTAGAAACTGAATCAGTTCAGAGCTGCGACCTCGACATTCATAAAATAATAAACTTCCTGTTTGTGTCCAGCTGGTGAGGGCGGCGACGTGAAGGCGAAGGCCGTGAATGAGATGATGGAGAGGATCAAACATGGAGTCGTCCTGAGGCCCGTCAAGAGTCAGGAGACCAAGGTGACCACCAGACCACCAGACCACGTGAGACCACCAGACCACGTGAGACCACATGAGAACCACATGAGAACCACATGAGAACACATGAGACCACATGAGAACCACATGAGACCACATGAGAACACATGAGAACACATAAGACCACCAGACCACATGAGACCACATGAGACCACATGAGACCACATGAGACCACCAGACCACATGAGAACCACATGAGACCACATGAGACCACCAGACCACATGAGACCACAAGACCACATGAGACCACATGAGACCACATGAGACCACCAGACCACATGAGACCACATGAGACCACCAGAGACCACATGAGACCACCAGACCACATGAGACCACCAGACCACATGAGACCACATGAGACCACATGACCACCAGACCACATGAGACAACAAGACCACAAGACCACACCAGACCACATGAGACCACATGAGACCACATGAGACCACATGAGACCACATGAGACCACATGAGACACATGAGACCACATGAGACCACATGAGACCACCAGACCACATGAGACCACCAGACCACAAGACCACATGAAACAACAAGACCACAAGACCACACCAGACCACATGAGACCACATGAGACAACAGACCACATGAGACCACATGAGACCACATGAGACCACAAGAGATCACTAGTAGGAGTGAATCTGTCTGATGGATGCATGGTTCATGGTTTTTCCGTGAGGTTCATTGTCTCTGCTCCATCTTTGTTTCACTGTCACTCTTCTTCTTCTTCTTCTTCTTCTTCTTCTTCTTCTTCTTCTTCTTCTTCTTCTTCTTCTTCTTCTTCTTCTTCTTCTTCTTTCTTCTTCTTCTTCTTCTTCTTCTTGTTCTTCTTCTTCTTCTTCTTCTTCTTCTTCTTCTTGTTCTTCTTCTTCTTCTTCTTGTTCTTCTTCTTCTTTCTTCTTCTTCTTCTTCATCTTCTTCTTCTTCTCCTTCTTGTTGTTGTTGTTCTTCTTCTTCTTCTTCATCTTCTTCTTCTTCTTCTTCTTCTTGCTGTAAAAAGCAGGAAGTCAGTCAACGTCTCTGACTGCTCTTCTTCTTCTTCTCTCCCTTTTCCTTTGTTCTGCAGAGAGCAGCAGTAAAAGTGAGTATATTGATGTTTGCATCAATCTTCTGACACACACACACACACACACACACACACACACACACACACACACACACACACACACACACACACACACACACACACACTTTAATCAGCTCTCATGCCTTTAACATCCTGTTTAACTGACGTCAGGAGTTTGTTGGCTGTTTGTTCTCAATCACTTTCTGTTGGACGTTTGTTTCATGGTCGAACACTTGTGTCACAATATCAACATAAAGGAAAATAATCTGTTTTTGTCTCTCCAGCCGCCTCCCGTCTGTGAGGAGAAACCTCAGGAGAGCGCCATGGAGGAGCTGAAAGGCATCCTGGTAAAACTTCTGTTCATCAGCTTTGTTATTGTGATGAGGGTCTCTGTGAGAGGAGGGAAACCTTCATCATTCAGAAGCACAAATCATCACTGCCTGCATTCTCTCTGCTGTCCACCAGGGGGCGACTCCTCTGGTTGTATAGAAGTCTATGAGAAAATGACTCTACTTCTCTCTTGATTTATTCCCTCAGTAAACATTGTAAACATGAGTTTATGGTCTCAATCTCTAGTTTCAAGTCTTCTTCAATACAGCATGATGTTCATTTAGTAAATGATGCTCCATTTAGAGTCAAACAGACCATAATGATTGACAGGTCCACACCACAGCGTTGTCCGTGTTGTTATCTTACTACTTTAACCCTTTAGTGTGTTTTCACTTCATCAAAGTTAATTCTAACAGTTAAGTCCTAATAATGTTTTATTCAGCGTTCAGTTGTACTTAGCTCCGCCCCCTCGTCATGTTTGAACACTACACATGGTAGAAGTATTTGTACTCATGTATGTTGATAATGTCTGATAATGATAATGAAACAAACATGAATGTTCTCGTGTCACACTGAGAACCGTGAAGTTGCTCCAGTGACGCTTGTGTTCTCCTCCAGGAGACGGTGAAGAGGAGCCCCAGCCGAGGCTCTCAGGAGTCGGGGCCGTCGCCGTCGGCGAAGAAGGACAGCGAGCTGGAGGTGATCCTGAGACGCCGACGCAACAAGGCGGGAGAAGCCGGCTCCGCGGGTAAAACGGCAGAGATTTAAAAACAGAGGGGTTCTAAGAACTGAGGATTTATCTGTAGTTTAAGAGGAATCACAGATTAATCTTTCAAATGAAACATCCTGGTTTGTACTAGTTATGTTAAACTTTTAATGTAACAAATCTCTAAGAATTATTATCGTAGCAACACGTAAAATACTCGATTACAATTAAAAGTTCTGCATTCAACTTTTACATAACTCCCCTTAAGACCTGAAGTCGGAGACCCAGGCCGTGTTATTGGACCTGCTGGAGGGACCAGAACCAGGACTGAGCGGGTCAGACTGTCAGACTGCTGCAGTAAAATGAGAGGTTTTCTAAAGGGACTCTGGTGCTCGGAGGCAGTACCACTTTAGTCCACAGGGACCGCCAGAATCAACAGGAAATCAAAGTTCATCAAATTAGCTTTAAGTAAAAGTGTGAAAGTACTAGCATCAACATGTACTTAAAGTAGTACAAGTAAAAGTACTCATAGGGCAAAAATGGCCGCTGTCAGTATTAAATTATTGGATCATTATTTATGATGTGACTGAACTAATTTGATCTGCTTCAAACGTTGTTGGGTGGATTAGTTATTAACTATAACTGTAGCTGTGAAATAAATCCAGTGCAATCAAAACTACAATATTTGCCTGTAAAATGTAACAGTGAAGTATAAAATACACATGAAATAACACTGAAGTATTGTACTTGCTTTCCACTACGTGTGGATTAGCATAAAATTAAAGTTACTACCTTAAACTTTTTATTTAGTGTTGTTTCTGGCGCCCTCTATGGACTAAAGTGGTAGTGTTTCTTCACCAGAGTCCCTTTAGAAAACCTCTCATTTTACTGCAGCAGTCTGACAGTCTGACCCACTCAGTCCTGGTTCTGGTTCTCCTGTGCCTCCCTTCCCTCCAGCAGGTCCAGCAACACGTCCTGGGTCTCCAGCAGCGTGGGGTCGGTGTCGGCTCCCAGAGAGGATTCATAATACGATGATGTTAAGAAATGAAATGACAAATAAACTAAAGAGGTAAAAAACTAATACGTGTGAAGAAGTGAACCCAGAGCTGAAGCCACTATCTGGTCCCTGAGGGTTCACATGAGGTCCACATGGGGTCCACATGGTAATTATCTTGTTGCTGGGTCAGTCAATTTTACAGAACATGTGGTGTTAACACAGCAGAGGTCAAAGGTCAGGACTCACGCTGTGAAGGAGAGTCGGTCTGTGGGGGAAACGGTTTTTCTCGGTAGAGATTAGAGCTGCAGGACTCCTAAATGATACGGAAAGGGTGCTTTAATGCTTCTTTTATAAATATACATGTATATATATTATATATATTTTATATCCTATCTCCTTTAGCATAGGAGACACTGGACCAGTTTTTACCAAAGGAAAGGACATAATGCCGTCCCACAATTCCTTGCAGCAACAACATTTAAAGTGAGGCACCATTCAGTTCATCTTTATTTTCATACATTCACATTCTGATATGAGATATAATAATAATCCTTTGAGATAACTAGAAACATCAGTTCAACAAAGCATAGTTAACCCCGTAATAAATAGACGGTTGAAGTCACATTATTGCACAAAGGAAACACTGATAATAGTATCATTATTATTATTATCATTATAATCATTTTTATCATTATTATTATCATTATTATTATTATCATTATTATTATTATCATTATTATTATTATTATTATTATTATCATTTATTATCATTATTATATTTATTATTATTATCATTATTATTATTATCATTATTATTATTATTATTATTATTATTATCATTATTATTATCATTATTATTATTATTATTATCATTATTATTATTATTATTATTATTAATTATTATTATTATTAACGTGAGTGAATTAACAGTGTTGGTGTTCGTTCTTAACGTGAGACAGAATGAATTCTCCTTCACATCTGACCTCTGACCTCAGGGCGTTTTCCTTATAGGTCGAGGAGAAGTGGTTAGGAAAGGACATAGGAAGCTCTCTTGTCTGCACTGCACTGTGTGTCCAGTAGAGGGCGTCCTGCTCCACACACACACACACACACACACACACACACACACACACACACACACACACACACACACACACACACACACACACACACACACACACACACACACACACACACACACACATGGTTTCCATGACGGACTGACCTCGTCTCGTCAGATGAAACACGACGATGATTTAAAATCTGTCAAACTATTAAACAAACAAGAGAATAATAAAAAATCAAATAAACTATTTTCTTTCCTTTCAAAGATCAATGAAGTAAAAGAAGATATTTGTGTTTTTATGACACTTTAATAATATAATATTCCTGCTTTAACGTACTCTTATTTGTTTACTTTTTCTACCATATTCTATTGTATATTCTCACATTGCTATTTATAACGATGTCTTTATTATTCACTGTGTGTTTTCATTCACTGCCAGATGACTCGTACGTGTAACGTACTCGTTAATGAACAGCTTCTGCTTCTGATAGAAATAAGGTTCATAATCTCTTCATGATAAATGGTCCTGGTTCTGTTGGATCTTTGAGACCTCATCCTGTGTTTGCTCTGCTCCTCCTCCCTCCAGAGGAGCGTGACGGTCAGCTGATCCACGTCTCCTCCTCCGACAGTCTGAACGGGAGGCCGGCCAGCAGCGACTCGGGCCGGGACCCCGAGGGCTCGCTGAGCGTCCCATCCGACGCCGCCACCGCCTCCGGTCCCAGGGTCGGTCCGGAGAGACGGGGGTCGGGACCGGGGCCCGTCGTGGCCCGGAGGAGGAGCTCGGGGGCCAGCAGGGAGCCCAGAGGAGGCTCCTGGCAGGAGAGGAGGTCCTGCAGCTCTCTGAGCGAGAAGGAGCCGCTCAGCAACGGCTGCGTGGACAGGTGGGACCGCAACCAGAACCTTTAACCCCATACACCGGGTCCAGACTCTGTTTGACCTCTGACCTCTGCCGGGTCTTTGTCTCCACAGCGCGGCGGAGACGTGCGTCCAGACAAACGGAGTCCAACCGGCCGAGGACGGCGTCCCGGTGAACGGCACCGACGCCGCCGCAGAGTGCTAAACGGACGTCTGAGGATCCGGGACGAGTGCTGTCATCTGATTGGCTGATGTGAAAGTGATGTCATCGGGGTCTGTCTCTAAACCGGATCAGAACCAGACATCGTTCTACTTTTCTATCTGTTGTTCTCTCTGAAAAGAAACGTGAAAGGATTAAAGCTTTTAAAGCTGACCCTCCGGCCGTTGTACAAAGTCCTCCGTCATGATACACGAGAGACCACCAAACTGTCAACCAGCCCTGACCCTTAACCATCAATGTCTCCATAATCTGCATGCTCCCTTCTGATCTATCTGATATTCATACTCTCTCCTCCGTGTCTCAGATTAAAGCACGAGGAAATATTCAACTAAAAGTAGCCGATAAATAAAGAGTGCACGAAGGAAAACATGCACATCGACTTAAAAAGGTCAAATATTTAACGCAGTCCTCTGTCTGTACACCGTCAGGCATCTGACAGAGAGAGAAATGAAACATAACTATTAGAGGAGGATCATAAAACATACGCTTCTATCAAAACAAAAGGAAAAAGAGAGTAAATATAGCTCTCCTCCTGTTAGCCGTTAGCGGTGCTGCTGACGTTACTAGCTCTCCTCCTGTTAGCCGTTAGCGGTGCTGCTGACGTTACTAGCTCTCCTCCTGTTAGCCGTTAGCGGTGCTGCTGACGTTA
>NC_072452.1:27328638-27408638 GCF_027596085.1 Anoplopoma fimbria
TCATATTTAACTAAGTGACTACTTCACGTGGATCTACTGTAACTGACAGAGTTCGGGTGACTATAGATATTGTGTGTGTTTGGGATATAAATGAAGTGTTAAAAAACGTTTTTTAAAAATCATGGATTTTCATTTTAGCATCACTTGAAATAAATACGTAAAAATAAAACTAGTGTTTGTTTCTTTGTTTGAAGTTTTATATATTTTGTAGATATTTATTATGGTGGAATTTAATCAGGTTTTGTCTCTATAACGTTTTGATGATTGTTCTTTTGTGATTTCAGTGAACTAACCCTTTAAGTGGATTTTTTACATTTTTAGTATTTGTACATTACATTGGTAATTGTCGTAATATATATGAGTTTGACATCACTACATTCAAAACAGGGAACATAATACATGTACTATTATGCACTGACTGAAAGTTTTTAAGTTTCTAAAGAAATTAAGGATGCCCTGCAGAATAAGAAAATAAAGAAAACAATAAACAAATCAAACGAAAAAAACAAGAAATTGATTGGCTCAAAAAAAAAATAAATCAAGCAAATATTAAAAACAAACTAATTCTGAGGAATAAATGGAACATGTGAAACGCATGGATGTCCTCTGTATTGAATATTACATGTTGGGTTCAATAATCTTCACAGAGCATCGATGATGCAGTTTAAATTACATTCAACTATTAAAATAAATTAAACAGGTGTTTTAAAGCTTGTAAATAAATTAAACAGGTGTTTTAAAGCTTGTAAATAAATTAAACAGGTGTTTTAAAGCTTGTAAGTAAATTAAACAGGTGTTTTAAAGCTTGTAAGTAAATTAAACAGGTGTTTTAAAGCTTGTAAATAAATTAAACAGGTGTTTTAAAGCTTGTAAATAAATTAAACTGTGTTTTAAAGCTTGTAAGGTGTTTTAAAGCTTGTAAATAAATTAAACAGGTGTTTTAAAGCTTGTAAATAAATTAAACAGGTGTTTTAAAGCTTGTAAATAAACAGGTTAAACAAGTAAATTAAACAGGTGTTTTAAAGCTTGTAAATAAATTAAACAGGTGTTTTAAAGCTTGTAAGTAAATTAAACAGGTGTTTTAAAGCTTAAACAGGTGTTTTAAAGCTTGTAAATAAATTAAACAGGTGTTTTAAAGCTTGTAAATAAATTAAACAGGTGTTTTAAAGCTTGTAAATAAATTAAACTGTGTTTTAAAGCTTGTAAGTAAATTAAACAGGTGTTTTAAAGCTTGTAAATAAATTAAACTGTGTTTTAAAGCTTGTAAGTAAGTTAAACAGGTTAAATTAAACAAGCAGCGTTTCCACTCCCAGCCTGCAGGGGGCGCCACCGACCCCGGCCGGTTTCAGCCCGTCGCTCCATTGTGACGTAGAGTGTGAAGATGGCGTCCAGGTACTACCAGGAGATGCAGGAGAGCTTCAGGAGCAACAACAAGAGTCGGGAGTTCCCGGCGCACACGGCCAAGGTGCACTCTGTGGCCTGGAGCTGCGACGGCCGCCGGCTGGCGTCCGGCTCGTTCGACAAGACGGCCAGCGTGTTCGTGCTGGAGAAGGACCGGCTGGTGGGTCTGCGAGCCTGCTAACATGCTAACATGCTAACGATAGCATGCTAACATGCTAACGATAACATGCTAACGTTAGCATGTCTGCTAGCATGCTAACATGCTAACGATATCATGGCTGCTAACATGCTAACGTTAGCATGTCTGCTAGCATGCTAACGTTAGCATGTTAGCGTGCTAACGTTAGCATGGTATGCTAGCATGCTAACGTTAGCATCAGGGAGTCAATGGCTCATGTTAACTCAGCTTTAATGAGTCTAAAGGGGGAAGACCTGAACCCTCAGGTCTCTGAGGGTTCAGGTCCCTGAGGGTTCAGGTCTGAGGGGGTTCAGGTCTCTGAGGGTTCAGGTCTGAGGGTTCAGGTCTCTGAGGGTTCAGGTCTCTGAGGGTTCAGGTCTGAGGGTTCAGGTCTGAGGGTTCAGGTCTGAGGGTTCAGGTCTCTGAGGGTTCAGGTCTGAGGGTTCAGGTCTCTGAGGGCTCAGGTCTGAGGGTTCAGGTCTGAGGGGGTTCAGGTCTCTGAGGGTTCAGGTCTCTGAGGGTTCAGGTCTCTGAGGGTTCAGGTCTGAGGGTTCAGGTCTCTGGGGTTCAGGTCTGGGGTTCAGGTCTCTGAGGGTTCAGGTCTGAGGGTTCAGGTCTCTGAGGGTTCAGGTCTGAGGGTTCAGGTCTCTGAGGGTTCAGGTCTGAGGGTTCAGGTCTGAGGGGTTCAGGTCTCTGAGGGGGTTCAGGTCTCTGAGGGGTTCTCTCTGAGGGTTCAGGTCTCTGAGGGTTCAGGTCTCTGAGGGTTCAGGTCTGAGGGTTCAGGTCTCTGAGGGTTCAGGTCTCAGGTCTCTGTGGTCTCCTCAGGTGAAGGAGAATAACTACCGGGGACACGGGGACAGCGTGGATCAGCTCTGCTGGCATCCAACAAACCCAGACCTGTTCGTCACGGCGTCAGGAGACAAAACCATCCGCATCTGGGACGTACGCACCACCAAGTGCATCGCCACCGTCAACACCAAAGGTATGGAGACGGAGAGGGGGGAGAGAGAGAGAGGAGAGAGACAGAGAGAGACAGAGAGAGAGAGAGACAGACAGAGAGAGAGACGGACGGAGAGAGAGAGACGGAGAGAGAGAGAGAGAGAGAGAGAGAGAGAGAGAGAGAGACAGACAGAGACATAGAGAGACGGAGACAGAGACGGAGAGACAGACAGAGAGAGAGACAGACAGACAGACAGACAGATAGAGAGGAGACAGAGAGAGAGAGAGACAGAGGAGAGACACGGAGAGAGAGAGAGAGACAGAGAGAGAGAGAGACAGACAGAGAGAGACAGACAGAGAGAGAGACAGAGAGAGACAGACAGAGAGACGGAGAGAGACAGAGAGAGAGAGAGAGAGAGAGAGAGAGACAGAGAGAGAGAGAGAGACAGACAGACAGACAGACATAGAGAGAGACATAGAGAGACAGACAGAGAGAGAGACAGACAGAGAGAGAGAGAGACAGGTTTTAACGTCTTCTTTGATGTTTAAGGAGAGAACATCAACATCTGCTGGAGTCCTGACGGTCAGACTATCGCCGTCGGCAACAAGGACGACGTGGTGACGTTCATCGACGCCAAGACGCATCGCTCCAGAGCGGAGGAGCAGTTCAAGTTTGAGGTGAACGAGATCTCCTGGAACAACGACAACGACATGTTCTTCCTCACCAACGGCAACGGCTGCATCAACGTCCTGAGGTAGTGTCCTCCTCTGTCCTCGTCTCCTCTGTCCCCGTCCCCTCACCTCCTCTGTCCTCACCTCCTCTGTCCTCGTCCCCTCCCTCCCTCCTCTGTCCTCGTCTCCTCTGTCCTCACCTCCTCTGTCCTCACCTCCTCTGTCCTCGTCCCCTCCTCCTGTCTGTCCTCGTCCCCCTCCTCTCTGTCCTCGTCCTCTGTCCTCGTCTCCTCTGTCCTCGTCCCCTCCCTCCTCTGTCCTCACCTCCTCTGTCCTCGTCCCTCACCTCCTCTGTCCTCGTCCACCTCCTCTGTCCTCACCCTCACCTCCTCTGTCCTCTCCCTCCTCCCTCCCCTGTCCTTGTCCCCTCACCTCCTCTGTCCTCGTCCCCTCACCTCCTCTGTCCTCACCCTCCCTCGTCCCCTCGCTCCTCTGTCCTCGTCCCCTCCCTCTGTCCTCCTCTGTCCTCGTCCCTCCTCTCCTCTGTCCTCGTCCCCTCACCCTCACCTCCTCTGTCCTCGTCCCACCTCCTCCCTCACCTCCTCTGTCCCCGTCCTCACCTCCTCTGTCCTCGCCTCCTCTGTCCTCGTCCCCTCATCTGTCCTGTCTCCTCTGTCCTCGTCCCCTCACCTCCTCACATCTCACCTCCTCTGTCCTCGTCCGTCCCCTCACCTCCTCTGTCCTCGTCCCCTCACCTCCTCTGTCCTCGTCCCCTCACCTCCTCTGTCCTCATCCCCTCACCTCCTCTGTCCTCATCCCCTCACCTCCTCTGTCCTCTCCTCTTTCATTGGTCCTCTGCTGTTACCGGGCAGGTTTCACTCATTAAACACTAACTGTGGGTTTGAAATGTTCCAGGTTATAATGTCAGTCTGCTGGATCAGGTCAACACAAGTCACATGATTCTCAGGCTGCTCATCTATTGGACAGTTTTTGGTCACATGTCATCCTGCTCACCAGGTTACACCGACATGGAGTACGGAATAAACCTCAAAAGACATTCCAGAGTCAGACATCCAGTAATACAACCAGTAACAGAGGTCCTCCACACCTCCTCAGGCTCACCTGCTGCTCTGCTACCTCTGTTACCTCTGTTACCTCTGTTACCTCTGCTACCTCTGTTACCTCTGTTACCTCTGCTACCTCTGTTACCTCCTGTTACCTCTGTTACCTCTGCTACCTCTGTTACCTCTGTTACCTCTGCTACCTCTGCTACCTCTGCTACCTCTGTTACCTCTGCTACCTCTGTTACCTCTGTTACCTCTGTTACCTCTGCTACCTCTGTTACCTCTGCTACCTCTGTGGGTACCTCTGTCTGTTACCTCTGTCTGTTACCTCTGTTACCTCTGTTACCTCTGCTACCTCTGTTACCTCTGTTACCTCTGTTACCTCTGTTACCTCTGTTACCTCTGCTACCTCTGTTACCTCTGCTACCTCTGTTACCTCTGCTACCTCTGTTACCTCTGCTACCTCTGTTACCTCTGCTACCTCTGTTACCTCTGCTACCTCTGTTACCTCTGTTACCTCTGTTACCTCTGTCTGCTACCTCTGTTACCTCTGCTACCTCTGTTACCTCTGCTACCTCTGTTACCTCTGCTACCTCTGTTACCTCTGTTACCTCTGTTACCTCTGTTACCTCTGTTACCTCTGTCTGTTACCTCTGTCTGTTACCTCTGTCTGTTACCTCTGTTACCTCTGCTACCTCTGTTACCTCTGTTACCTCTGCTACCTCTGTTACCTCTGTTACCTCTGCTACCTCTGTTACCTCTGCTACCTCTGTTACCTCTGCTACCTCTGTTACCTCTCCTCTGCTACCTCTCTGTTACCTCTGTTACCTCTGCTACCTCTGTTACCTCTGCTACCTCTGTTACCTCTGCTACCTCTGTTACCTCTGTCTGTTACCTCTGTCTACCTCTGTTACCTCTGTTACCTCTGTTACCTCTGTTACCTCTGCTACCTCTGTTACCTCTGCTACCTCTGCTACCTCTCTGTTACCTCTGCTACCTCTGTTACCTCTGTCTGTTACCTCTGTTACCTCTGTTACCTCTGCTACCTCTGTTACCTCTGTTACCTCTGTTACCTCTGTTACCTCTGTTACCTCTGCTACCTCTGTACCTCTGTTACCTCTGTTACCTCTGCTACTGTTACCTCTGTTACCTCTGTTACCTCTGCTACCTCTGTTACCTCTGTCTGCTACCTCTGTTACCTCTGTTACCTCTGTTACCTCTGTTACCTCTGTTACCTCTGTTACCTCTGTCTGTTACCTCTGTCTGTTACCTCTGTTACCTCTGTTACCTCTGTCTGTTACCTCTGTTACCTCTGTCTGTTCTGTTACCTCTGTCTGCTACCTCTGTTACCTCTGTCTGTTACCTCTGTTACCTCTGTTACCTCTGTTACCTCTGTTACCTCTGTTACCTCTGTCTGTTACCTCTGCCTCTGTTACCTCTGCTACCTCTGTTACCTCTGTCTGTTACCTCTGTCTGCTACCTCTGTCTGTTACCTCTGTTACCTCTGTTACCTCTGTTACCTGACACACGGCTGTTGTTACCTGTTGTCTTTATAGAAACCCTGCAGATAAAGAAGGTATTATAAACAAACAAACTTTTTGATTTGGCTGCAACATATTTACTTTAATGGAGATTTTCTAAAACAACTAAAAGTGAATTAACCTTCTTAAATCACTAAATAAGATAAGATAAGATAATCCTTTATTAGTCCTGCAGCGGGGACATGTACAGGATTACAGCAGCAGAGAGGAAACAAACAAGAGACATAGTAAATGAATAAAAAAACACAAGATCAAAAATAAGTATTGTAAATAAGCAAATGAACAGTAGAGAATCCACAGTAACTGAAATATATATATATAAATATATATAAATAATGTTTTTATCAGTGAACTATTTATTATGAAAAACTCTGATGGTGCGACAAGTTACAAAAGTTCCGAGGTCACGATGCGGCGATGAAAGCGCCTTTAAGGAGAGCGGGAGTGTTTAACATCACACAGGTGGTCGCGTCTCTACGACCCACCGACGCAGGTAAACGGAGCTTCAGGGTCGTTTGTTTCGTTCACCTGTGTGAGGCTCGTGTCTTTGTTCCTGTGAGTTAAGAAGGTCAAAGGTCAGAAGCACCTGGCGTCACAGTGACCAGCGTGTGTTTGTGTTCCAGTTATCCGGAGCTGAAGCCCATCCAGTCCATCAACGCTCACCCGTCCAACTGCATCTGCATCAAGTTCGACCCCACGGGGAAGTACTTTGCCACGGGCAGTGCGGACGCCCTGGTCAGCCTGTGGAACGTGGAGGAGCTGGTGTGTGTGCGCTGCTTCTCCAGGTCGGTGGTTCAGTCTGCCTCAGGATGATGTAATCATGGTGTAACCATAGGATTAATACAGTAGTTATTCTATTCTGTCGGTTCTTTTCTTTTCTTTTTTTTCTTATTTAATATTCTTTACTCTTTTGTTACTTATTTACTTATTTATAATACTTACTACGTTTCCTCTGCTGCTGTAATCCTGTAAATGTCCCCTCTGCGGGACTAATAAAGGATTATGTTATGTTATATTATTTTATATTAATTTGTATTATGTTATATTATATTAATTTATATTTATTTATTAATTATGTTTTATATTATATTATTTTATATTATGTTATATATTAATTTATTTATGTTATATTATATTTATTATTTATATTATGTTATAATTTAATTATTATATTAATTTATATTATGTTGTGTTAAATTATATTAAATTATAATGTGTTATATTAATTTATATTATGTTATGTCATTATATATTATCTTATCTGATGATGAGGGCCGTACTGAACGTCACCTTTAACACTCCATAACTCTTAAAGATACCGGTACAAACTGATTCACTCTTTGTATTAATTTTAAATTCTTCAATGACTCCAACTGGTCAGTTAAGCCTCTTTTCTACCGCAGTGAAAATATTGTTTATGTTACGGATTGAAACAGAATTATTCTTTAGATAAAAACAGGAAATGATTAACTTTGACTTTTGGACTTTACAACATTATTCTGACACCTACAGACACCACTGGATGTAAATCTACATAAAGTTTACTGCTCATAACATTATAGTCTGATCTGTATATCGTTAAACACGGTGAATATTCACATGAATATGACTCTTACCTCTTTAATGTAATCAAACTACCACCCTGGTAGCTTCTCTCTCCTCTCATTGGCTCACGGAGTCGTTGTTCTGACGTTGCAGGTTGGATTGGCCGGTGAGAACTCTGAGCTTCAGCCACGACGGGAAGATGTTGGCCTCGGCCTCCGAGGATCACTTCATCGACATCGCAGAGGTGGAAACAGGTCAGTGAGAGAGTCTCCAGCTGCTGGATCAACAGGAAGTACAAACGTTCCTCACTGAGAGCTCATTTAGTCCGTTATTCAGGGTTCTGACATTTTCTCCTGTGGATCTCTGTTTGCTGAATGCAAACTCTAGAAAAGAAAAAGTTAAAACATGAAAGTTTTTACAGGATCGAAGAGATTTCATTTTTTTATTAAATACGATGCTCAAAGTCTGTTGAACAACATTTAGAAAACTGAAGGTCTCTAAGAAACAAATGAGCTGCTCTTCAACGTGTCTGTATGTTTGTCCAGGAGAGAAGCTGTGGGAGGTTCAGTGCGACTCTCCGACCTTCACCGTGGCCTGGCATCCAAAGAGGCCTCTGCTGGCGTACGCCTGCGACGACAAGGAGGGCAAGTACGACAACAACCGGGAGGCCGGCACCGTCAAACTGTTCGGCCTCCCCAACGACTCCTGAGAGCCAATCACATGAGTTTAAATCTCTAGAAGTACAGGAGGACGCTGCTTTGTGTTCTGGCTGTGGAACCTTCTTCCACCAGCAGATGGCGCAGCTGTTCCTCGTTTCCTGTTTTTACGTGCCGATAAAAACACAACTCCCACTGCTGTAATATATTGCTTTTCTGTAAAATATGCATTGTTTTGATATTAAAGTTGGACCCTTTCTAAATCCGGTTGTACTGGTGGTGCTTGTTAACATTTCTACATGAAGGAGTCTGGTGTTGAGCTGGTGAAGAGGAAGGTTTGACTGTAATCTATTGTTTTAATCTGAAGTGGATCCAGCAGCAGTCGGTTTATATCTTTTATATCTTCTATGTTAATGCCGTTATCTGTAGAACGCTGCAGAACGAACAGGAAGCACTCCTTCATGACTCTGGACTTTGGGCCTGTGTGTTGGGTAATAAAGTAAACATCCCATCATTCACACACGTCTGCCTCCAGAGAACACCAAACAAACACAGTGATGTATTACTTTTATATCAGGCCTCATTAAATATTAAACCCAGTCCAGCACTGAAGTAACGCAGCTGCTCTTCATCAGATCTTCATCAGATCTTCAGCTTCTCGTGTGAATCGGTGATCTTCTCTGATGACGAGTAGAAACCAGAGGTCTGAAGATGTTTTGTAGACGGATGAAGAAGCTTTACCTGATTGTTTCTACGATGGAGGCTTTCCTCTCATGGAGTGTTGTGTTGTTTACTCATGTTTATGTCTGACAGTCGGAGTTTGTAGTTTAAGATAACGATACGATGTTGTTCCTCCTCTACATTCATTTGTTTCCTCCTTTTCTTTCCTCTTGTGCTTTCATTTCGCCTTCGTCTCAAAATAAACGACTTTAACAGATAAAACCCCTTAAAGTCAAACATCTTTAACACATAAAACCCCTTAAAGTCAAACATCTTTAACACATAAAACCCCTTAAAGTCAAACATCTTCAACACATAAAACCCCTTAAAGTCAAACATCTTCAACAAAACCCTTAAAAAACATCTTTAACATTAAAACCCCTTAAAGTCAAACATCTTTAACACATAAAACCCCTTTAACAGATAAAGTCAAACATCTTTAACAGATAAAACCCCTTAAAGTCAAACATCTTTAACACATAAAACCCCTTAAAGTCAAACATCTTTAACAGATAAAACCCCTTAAAGTCAAACATCTTTAACAGTGGGCGTGGCTCCGTCATCTCTTGACCTCTTCGTCCTCCGTGGTCGTGACTCATCTTTGTTTCTGGCGGCTGCAGGATGTGTCCTCTCGTAGCTTCCTGTCATGGTAGGAGGGATGTCCCTCTGTAATTCATTCTAATCCGGTTCAGCCCAACATGAGAGCCAAGAACACGAGAGTCCAGACTTCCTGTTGAGTGAAGGCTGCTGACTCGCCTGTTTCATTATCAAGTGTTAATAGAACGTTTTCAGACTGTAGTTTCAGCTTTAGTGGACATGCTGTGGTAACGCGATGCATTGTGGGTGTTTTTGCCCACATCATCATTGATCTGCTGGTATCAGATCTGCTGTATCTGGATGGCTCTTCAGCCTGATTTCCCATAAGTCTCTCTGCTGGTCTCAGCTGTTGGTGATTGTGAAGAGGGTTCGCTCAATATCCATGTGTGTGATCACCAGAGAGCACTCTGGGATAATAAATCAAACATGGCTGCCTGCAGGGCTCTCCCTCATCAGTGTATCAGGTCTGACTGTTAATGTTCTGATCGACAAGGAGAGACCTCACCGCTCACCAACGACCCATAAACCACTGCTGTTTGCTCATTTTGGTGAAGCGGTTAAAGCTGCTGTGAGTCACAATAATACGTTTAATCGGTTCAAGGTTCATGGTAAAGATCTAAACACACACTGTATATAAGAAGAGGACGTAGTCATGGAGACGAATCTCATTTGTTTGTGGACGTTTTGAAGCCTCGAGATTGGCGATTTCACTGTCGCCATCTTGGATTGTCTCAACCAGTGAACAGGAAGTGACCATATATGGAGTGAGGAGGAGTGACGTAGAGACGCCGTATACGTCTCTGGTGTGGACCTGTCAATCAGTGTGTAGCCCCGCCCTAAAGCATCCCCTGCTTTATGGTCTGTTTGACTCTAAATGGACCATCATTTACTAAATGAACATCATGCTGTATTGAAGAAGACTTGAAACTAGAGATTGAGATTGTGTGTGTGTGTGTGTGTGTGTGTGTGTGTGTGTGTGTCTGCGCACACAGATAATCAGACCGGCCCGTCTGCTTCAGTCCAAACTAATTAGTGTTGGTGTTTCTGGTGGAGGATAATGGCTGCGCTGAGGTTTCCTGATTGATCTCTGAGTTCTGTTGAGATGAAGATCAGTGATTCTCTGATCGGTTCATAAATGAGGGCAGGAAACCAACAAACCAACAGACCACACACACTTAAACATTCACAAGTGGGTTTGATCTATTTTTCTTCCATAACTCGTCTCCTAAATTCACCAGAACTTACCGTATGATGATAATGCCTCATTTCTGAATGTGTGATGGGAAAGAACCCGTTGGTCCAGTCCTCCTCAGTAAACAGAGGTGTGGAGGACAGACGGCTCAGGTTTCTCTGAAAGCGGCGTGTTTTCATCGCTGTGGAAACATGAAGCCTTCAGCTGCAGGTTCATCACAATACGAGGCGTTCAGGGTCCTGATCCGAGGGTTCGACCTCTGGGAATCGGCAGCCGGGGCGCAGATTGCTGTTTCTGAGTTAGAGTGTTGTTGGCGTGTCGTTAGAGTGTTGTTGGCGTGTCGTTTAGAGTGTTGTCGGTGTGTCGTTAGAGTGTTGTCGGTGTGTCGTTAGAGTGTTGTTGGCGTGTCGTTCAGAGTGTTGTCGGTGTGTCGTTTAGAGTGTTGTTGGCGTGTCGTTTAGAGTGTTGTCGGTGTGTCGTTAGAGTGTTGTTGGCGTGTCGTTTAGAGTGTTGTCGGTGTGTCGTTAGAGTGTTGTCGGTGTGTCGTTAGAGTGTTGTTGGCGTGTCGTTTAGAGAGTGTTGTCGGTGTCGTTAGAGTGTTGTCGGTGTGTCGTTAGTGTTGTTGGCGTGTCGTTTAGAGTGTTGTCGGTGTGTCGTTTAGAGTGTTGTCGGTGTGTCGTTAGAGTGTTGTTGGCGTGTCGTTTAGAGTGTTGTCGGTGTCGTTAGAGTGTTGTTGGCGTGTCGTTTAGAGTGTTGTCGGCGTGTCGTTAGAGTGTTGTCGGTGTGTCGTTAGAGTGTTGTTGGCGTGTCGTTTAGAGTGTTGTCGGTGTGTCGTTTAGAGTGTTGTCGGTGTGTCGTTAGAGTGTTGTTGGCGTGTCGTTAGAGTGTTGTTGGCGTGTCGTTTAGAGTGTTGTCGGTGTGTCGTTTAGAGTGTTGTCGGTGTGTCGTTAGAGTGTTGTCGGCGTGTCGTTTAGAGTGTTGTCGGTGTGTCGTTAGAGTGTTGTTGGCGTGTCGTTAGAGTGTTGTTGGTGTGTCGTTTAGAGTGTTGTCGGTGTGTCGTTAGAGTGTTGTGTTGTTGGCGTGTCGTTTAGAGTGTTGTCGGCGTGTCGTTAGAGTGTGTTAGAGTGTTGTTGGCAGTGTTTAGAGTGTTGTTAGGGTGTTGTTGGCGTTTTTAGAGTGTTGTTAGAGTGTTGTTGTTAGAGTGTTGTTGGCGTGTCGTTTAGTTGTCGGTTAGTGTTGTTGGCGTGTCGTTTAGAGTGTTGTTGGCGTGTAGTTTAGAGTGTTGTTGGCGTGTTAGTGTGTTAGAGTGTTGTTGGCGTGTTGTTGAGTGTGGTTAGAGTGTTGTTGGCGTGTAGTTTAGAGTGTTGTTAGTGTTGTGTTGTTGTTAGGTGTGTTGGCGTGTTTAGAGTGTTGTCGGCGTGTCGTTTAGAGTGTTGTTAGAGTGTTGTTGGCGTGTAGTTTAGAGTGTTGTTAGAGTGTTGTTGGCGTGTAGTTTAGAGTGTTGTGTGTTGGCGTGTAGTTTAGAGTGTTGTTAGTGCTGTTGGCGTGTTGTTGTTGGCGTGCTGTTGGCGTGTTGTTGGCGTGCTGTTGGCGTGCTGTTGGCGTGCTGTGGCGGTGAGCAGCAGCAGCAGCAGCAGCTGTGTGTGTGTTTGCTGAGCGTCGGTCGGTGTGTTTGCTCAGAGATAAATGAGGCTGCTGATGACACTTTAACAAAGACTCCATTAGTGTTACACCATCAGCAGTCTGACAGCCGATGACACCTGAATGCACCAGCAGCAGCAGCAGTATTGTTATTATTAATAAAGAGCTGCAGATCTTCTCTTCTTCTGTTCCTCCAGCTTCTCTCATCATCAGTCTGAACATCTTATTAGGTAACATTATATGTGTTTTTATCGTTGGTGGTTTGTGAACACAACCTTTGTTGGAATGAATCAGGAACTTCTATCTTTATTAATATTCATTTGTCTTCAGGAATACATTTATTTATTAAGCTATTGATGCATTTTTTCCTTTTAACTGGATTTTGAAGTTTACAGGCTCATTTTTATTTTAACTCTCGAGTTAATTAATACTTAATATTCAGTTATATTATCATATGTATAATATATGGATATTATTTTGGAGTTGTCCTATGATAAGTTCCTATCAGACATGATGTTGTTTGATTAAAGACACAGTCACTGGTTCACTCTGTGTTTTATTCATAAAGAGGTTTAATGATTGTTGTGTTTCTGATTTATATTCAACCATATGTTCTCTCTCTCTCTCTCTCTCTCTCTCTCTCTCTGAGGCTGTGAGGTAATAGTGCCAGGAGGAGGAGGAGAGAGAGAGAGAGAGAGAGACTCTCTGTGAGGCTGTGAGGAGAGAGAGTGCCAGGAGGAGGAGAGAGAGAGAGAGAGAGAGAGAGAGAGAGAGAGAGAGAGAGAGAGAGAGAGAGAGAGAGAGAGAGAGAGAGAGAGGAGAGAGAGAGAGAGAGAGAGAGAGGGGGATAGAGAGAGAGAGAGAGGAGAGAGAGAGAGGAGAGAGAGAGAGAGAGAGAGAGGGAGGAGAGGACCGGCATCACTCGGAGGTTCGGCTGCAGACCGGTCGGGATCTCGTTCTCCGCCTCGGATCAGATCAGAAGCTTCAGGTTAGTAACCGCGTGTCTGCTCCGCGTTAGTGAGAACGATGTGTTAGTGGAGGAGAGGAGGAGGAGGAGGAGGAGAGGAGGAGAGGAGGAGAGATGAGAGAGGATGAGAGGAGGAGAGGAGGAGAGGGATGAGAGGAGAGAGAGGAGGAGAGAGGAGAGAGAGGAGAGAGAGGAGAGGAGGAGAGGGAGGGAGGAGGAGGAGAGGAGAGAGGAGAGAGGAGAGGAGAGGAGAGAGGAGGAGGAGGGAGAGAGGAGGAGGAGAGAGGAGGAGGAGAGGAGAGAGGAGGAGGATGAGAGGAGGAGAGGAGAGGGAGGAGAGAGGAGAGAGGAGGAGGGAGGAGGGGAGAGGGAGGAGAGGAGAGAGAGGGAGAGGAGAGAGAGAGGAGAGGAGGAGGAGGAGGAGGAGGGAGGAGAGGGAGAGAGGAGGAGGAGGAGGAGGAGGAGAGAGATGAGGAGGAGGAGAGGAGGAGGAGAGGAGGAGGAGGAGGAGGAGGAGGGTGCGCAGCGAGTTAAGGCGTGAAGGCTGCCGTGCATGCGTGTGAGTGCGTGCGTGTGCGCGTGTGTGTGCAGATATAAACGCGCGTCCACAGACGGTCAGCGGGCTGCAGGTATCACGTCCACCTGATGATGCGTTCATGAAACATAAGGAAACGGCCGCTGCGAGCTGCGGATCACACCTCCTCTCTCCTCTTTCTCTCCTCCTCCTCTCTCCTCTCCCTCTCCTCTCTCCTCTCCTCTCTCCCTCCTCCTCTCTCTCCTCTCTCTCTCTCCTCTCCTCTCCTCTCTCCTCTCCTCCTCTCTTCCTCTCCTCTCCTCTCTCCTCTCCTCTCTCCTCTCCTCTCTCTCCTCTCTCTCCTCTCCTCTCTCTCCTCTCCTCTCTCCTCCTCCTCTCCCTCTCTCTCCTCTCCTCTCTCTCCTCTCCTCTCCTCTCCCCTCTCCTCTCCTCGGTGTTCTCCTCCAGGTGAGGGTGGATCTCCTCTCTCACCTCCATGTCTCGCCTGTAGGTACGAATGATTAGACAGTGATGAGGAGGAGGAGGAGGAGGAGGAGGAGGGAGGCTGATGGTGCCGTTCCCGTGCTGCTGAATGAGGAGGCTCGTCCGGGTCCTGTCCTCCTCTACCTCCTGTCCTCCTGTCCTCCTGTCTACCTCCTGTCCCCTCCTGTCCTCTACCTCCTCCTCCTGTCCTCTCTACCTCCTCCTGTCCTCCTACCTCCCTGTCCTCTCTACCTCCTGTCCTCCCTACCTCCTGTCCTCCTGTCCTCCCTACCTCCTGTCCTCCCTGTCCTCTCTCTCTACCTCCTGTCCTCTCTACCTCCTGTCCTCCTGTCCTCCTGTCCTCCTCCTGTCCTCCTGTCCTCTACCTCCTGTCCTCTCCTCCTGTCCTCCTACCTCCTGTCCTCCCTACCTCCTGTCCTCTCTACCTCCTGTCCTCCTGTCCTCCCTACCTCCTGTCCTCTCTACCTCCTGTCCTCCCTACCTCCTGTCCTCTCTACCTCCTGTCCTCCTACCTCCTGTCCTCCTGTCCTCTACCTCCTGTCCTCCCTCCTCCTGTCCTCCTGTCCTCTCTACCTCCCCTCCTGTCCTCCCTACCTCCTGTCCTCCCTACCTCCTGTCCTCCTGTCCTCCTGTCCTCTCTACCTCCTGTCCTCTCTACCTCCTGTCCTCCTGTCCTCTCTACCTCCTGTCCTCCCTACCTCCTGTCCTCCTGTCCTCCCTACCTCCTGTCCTCCCCTACCTCCTGTCCTCCTGTCCTCCCTACCTCCTGTCCTCCTCCTGTCCTCCTCTACCTCCTGTCCTCTCTACCTCCTGTCCTCCCTACCTCCTGTCCTCCCTACCTCCTGTCCTCCTGTCCTCCCTACCTCCCTACCTCCTGTCCTCCCTACCTCCTGTCCTCCTGTCCTCCTGTCCTCCCTACCTCCTGTCCTCCTGTCCTCCCTGTCCTCCTGTCCTCTCTACCTCCTGTCCTCCCTACCTCCTGTCCTCCTGTCCTCCCTACCTCCTGTCCTCCTGTCCTCCTGTCCTCCTGTCCTCCTCCTGTCCTCCTGTCCTCCCTACCTCCCGTCCTCTCTACCTCCTGTCCTCCCTACCTCCTGTCCTCCTACCTCCTGTCCTCCTACCTCCTGTCCTCCTGTCCTCTCTACCTCCTGTCCTCTCTACCTCCTGTCCTCTCTACCTCCTGTCCTCTCTACCTCCTGTCCTCTCTACCTCCTGTCCACCGACCTCCTCCTCGTCTCCTCGGTGCTGCTGGTCGGTGGAGTCTGAATTATTTATAGCTGCCAGCACATTGATTATTTGTGAGAGAGCACCGCGAGCTGTGAGCGCGTGTTAACGGGAGAGGAGCTGTCAGTGTGTGTGTGTGTGTGTGTGTGTGTGTGTGTGTGTGTGTGTGTGTGTGTGTGTGTGTGTGTGTGTGTGTGTGTGTGTGTGTGTGAGAGAGATACAGGCAGCCAATCACAGAGCCACATTTAAAGTGGAATGAGTGCTCTGGTTCTTCTTCCTGTTTACAGTTGTCGTCACGTCTTTGTCTCATTGAGCTCCATCAGGAGAACCAGGTGAACCCTCCTGAGTGAACTAACCAGATGTTCATCCAGAGGATCAAACCTTCTCTAAATCCATCACTTCCGCAAAAAGCAGTCCCGCTCTCTGATTGGTCACGCTGATGGCAGATGATTGGTCGTCTGACAGCGTTTGAATCTGAGCGTGTGCAGTTAAAGTCATCGCTGCCTGACTTTAGCATAACACACTTCAATCTCCAACAGAACTGGTCGAGGTGCATTGTGGGTAACGTAGGCATCGTGTTGTAAAAAGGAAGAACAACGGAATAGAACAATGTTCTGCTGCTTCATTTTTTAAAACTGTCTGACAATGTTGTATTTTACATTACATTACATTACAGTCATTTAGCAGCTTACAATAAGTGTATTCAACATAGGTATTCAAGAGAACTGGGCGGCTGTGGAGTAGTGGAGAGCAAGGTAGTTCTCCAATCAGAGGGTCGGTGGTTCGATACCCGGCTTCGGCGGTCGATGTGTCCTTGGGCAAGACACTTAACCCCAAGTTGCTCCTGAAGGCCATCGGTGTGGACTGGATGATGAATGTTAGTTAGAGTCTGATGGTGGCACCTTGATGGTAGCCTGTCATCAGTGTGTGAATGGGTGAATGATATGTAACATACTACTGACTGTAAGTCGCTTTGGAGAAAAGCGTCTTACTAAGTAATGTAACTACTAGTCACCAGAAGTCATAAGTGCATCTCCTTTCTTAAACAAGCATCTAAAAGCATAAACCAGAGCAAAAGTACAGAAACAAACTAATATGAATACAATAAGTCAACAAACTAATATGAATACTTTATAGGTAGCTCAGAGGAAGGCTTCTTTATCATCAGGTAGTACTTCTTTATCAGGTAGTACTTCTTTATCAGGTAGTACTTCTTTATCAGGTAGTACTTCTTTATCAGGTTACTTCTTTATCAGGTAGTACTTCTTTATCAGGGTAGTACTTCTTTATCAGGTAGTACTTCTTTATCAGGTAGTACTTCTTGAAGAGGTGAGGTTAAAGATGGGCAGTGACTCTGCTGTCCTGAGGTCAGTGGGGAGTTCATTCCTCCACTGAGGGGTCAGGACAGGAAGAAGCTGTGACCGGGTGGATCGGCTGCAGGGACCTCTGAGCGACGGGGCAACCAGTCACCCCGAGGCAGCAGAGAGGAGTGGTGGGGGGTGTAGGGCTTCATGGCCTGGAGATAGGAAGGAGCTGTTCCTCTCACTGCCCTGTAGGCACCAGAGTCTGTAACTGGATGCTCCTACAGGGAGCCAGTGTAGAGAACGGAGAAGGGAAGTTGTGTGGGAGAACTTGGGTCATTGAACACCAGACGAGCTGCAGCTTTCTGGACGAGCTCCAGAGGTCTGATGGCCGACGCCGGGGCTCCAGTAGTGAGTTGCAGTAGTCCAGGCGGGAGATGACCAGAGCCTGTAGAGCACCTGCACCGTCTCCTCAGGGAGGAAGGGGAGAATCCTCCTGATGTTGTAGAGGAGGAGTCTGCAGGAGCGTGTGACCGATGCAATGTTTGCTGAGAGCGACAGTTGGTCGTCCAGGGTCACACCCAGATTCCTCACAGTCCCAGTTGGCGTCACCACGGCATCATCAATGGTGATGGACAGGTCTCAGCGGGGCAACCCTTCCCCGGGAGGAACAGTAGCTCGGTTTTGTCCAGGTTGAGCTTCAGGTGGTGTGTCGCCATCCACTTCGAGATGTCAGCCAAGCACGCAGCAATGCGTGCCTCCACTTGGGTGTCACCGGGAGGAAATGACAAGACCAGCTGGGTGTCATCGGCATAACAATGGTGAGAGAAGTCATGCGAGCGAATAACAGAACCCAGAGATGTTGTGTAGAGCGAGAAGAGAAGGGGGCCCAGAACTGAACCTTGTGGAACCCCCGTAGTCAGCATGCGTGGTGTATATATATCAGCATCCAAAGCAGAAGAGGAGAATCATCTTTCTGTCACTGACTTCAGTGAGAACAATGAGTTTCTATTATCAATATGCATCATTTCTTTGTTGAGCATCACTTTAGAGTCTCCTGCAGTGAGAACAGACTCCAAACATGTTCACTGTCACTGCAGCGATACAACATCACATCTGCTCATCTGTTCAGAGACGTTAGTTTGCTTTTATTCTGAAGGAACACTGACATTAATGAGATGTTAATAGAAAACAGACAAAGAGACATTTGGCGTCTAGTTTAGACAACTAAACTACTGAGTTAACGTTGGCTTCTGGGTTCACATGGGTGAACAATTTGGGTTTTTCTCTTCCTCCCGTCCTGTTGTGGTTTTCAGGTTTTTATACTTCCTGGTTCATGATTACATGGATTACATGTGAATTTATTTTGTAGGATCTCTATGATTTACAGCACATTAATGTTTTTAGGTTCAGCTTTTAACCCTGGATGAGACCAACCTGAGTCATTAAATGATAAACTCCCTCTTCTCGGCCACGCCCCCTCTCCTGATTGGCTGTTTATTGATCCATTATAGTTTAGTACATTTTGTGAACGGAACTGGGAGAGTCAGAGGTTGTGCTCTTTATATTGCCCAAGCCACGCCCCCTCTCCTGATTGGCTGTTCTCTGAGAGGTCTGGGAGCTGAGATCATGTGACTGTTCCGACCTGATGAGTCATCCTAAAATGTTGTGAGTCATCGACGCCTCTCGGCTCATAATGTGTCTCTCACCTGAGATACTGTCTCTTCTGTGTCCCATTAGACGTCTCATAATAAAATAATTTGACATTTATTGCTTTTTAATGACCACTCAGAGGTTTAATGGACTTCTGTGAGCTGCAGGTCAGTATTATGGGATGGTGGACTCTGACCTCGTCACTTCCTGTTTAATGTACACACAGTACTGCTAACTCTCTTTTAACAGTCGTAGTTTTTAATACAAATGAGTTGTAGTACTAAGTCTGTAGTTGTGTTGAAGTTTAAATTGAGTCGTGGTCTGGATCCAGTTTTATGGAGCTTTCAATCAAACCCTTTGTTTTGTAAAAGGATGAAACGATACACAGACTCTTTAATTCATAAAAACATGTCTGTTTGTATGACCTGACTCTGTTCCATTTGATCAAATAACAATATGAATATATCTAAATGGCTTTTAAACTTCATGTTTTTTGTTGCTTTAGAATTAAGAAATTCTTCCATCTATTTTTGTAGAATGCTATTTATGATGTTGATCATTAACCACAGTTTTCTTTAAATATAGAAATGATGTGACTTTGTGTGTTGGGACCTTGATCCCAGGTCTGAAGGATCCCATCATGGCTTTATTTACACTTCTACTATACATACTCTATTATCTTCTAATGAAAATATGAGCCCTCCTCAGAACAAAAATATCATTTAATTCTCTTTTAATATGACTTTGAATGTTTTCTGCTAAAAAGCTTTTGCAGAATAAAAGGTGGTAATTTTAGTAAAGTTCAGACCCAGTGGTACATGAAGTAGCAGCAGTATTAGTAGTAGTATAAGTAGTATTAGAAGTAGTACTAATACTAGTAGTATTAGGATAGGTAGTAGTATTAGTACTGTAGCAGTATTATTATTATTAGTAGTAGTAGTAGTATAAGTAGTAGTAGTACTTCAGCAGTATTATTATTATTATTATTAGTAGTAGTAGTATTAGTAGTAGTATTATTATTAGTAGTAGTAGTACTGCAGCAGTAGTAGTAGTATTATTAGTAGTATTATTAGTATTATTATTATTAGTAGTAGTAGTAGTAGTACTAGTAGTAGTATTATTAGTATTATTATTAGTAGTATTTATTATTAGTATTATTATTAGTAGTATAGTATTAGTAGTATTATTATTAGTATTATTATTAGTAGTATTATTAGTATTATTATAGTAGTATAGTAGTATTATTAGTATTAGTAGTAGTAGTATTATTAGTAGTATTATTATTAGTAGTATTATTATACTAGTAGTAGTATTATTAGTATTAGTAGTATTATTATTAGTATTATTAGTATTATTAGTATTAGTAGTAGTATTAGTATTATTAGTATTATTAGTTATTATTATTATATAGTATTATTATTATGCAGCAGTAGTAGTAGTAGTAGTAGTATTAGTAGTATTATTAGTATTATTATTAGTATTATTAGTAGTATTAGTATTATTAGTAGTATTAGTATTATTAGCAGCATTATTATTAGTAGTATTAGTATTATTATAGTATTATTAGTACTGCAGCAGTAGAATCATCCTGCGTGTTGGTGGTTTCTTCTTCTCTCTTTGACTCCATCCTATAGCTGATGCAAAGTAACACTGTTGCCACGGTAACGACCCGTTGGCACCTGTTGCCGTGGATCAGCGTGGTGGCGTTCGCCAAGACGGTTGGTGTTCTGGCTGACGGGGGAGAGAAAGCAGCTTGTGCAGCAGCAGGGAGGGAGACGGAGGAGACGCAGTGAGGAGGGGGTGAGGAGACACAGTGGAGGAGACGCAGTGAGGAGACGCAGTGAGGAGACATAGTGGAGGAGACATAGTGGAGGAGACATAGTGGAGGAGACATAGTGAGGAGACACAGTGAGGAGACGCAGTGAGGAGACAGTGAGGAGACACAGTGGAGGAGACACAGTGGAGGAGACAGTGGAGGAGACACAGTGAGGAGACATAGTGGAGGAGACACAGTGGAGGAGACGCAGTGAGGAGACACAGTGAGGAGAGGAGACACAGTGAGGAGAGTGAGACGTGGAGGAGACATAGTGGAGGAGACACAGTGAGGAGACAGGTGAGGAGACAGTGAGGAGACACAGTGGAGGAGACACAGTGGAGGAGACACAGTGAGGAGACGCAGTGAGGAGACATAGTGGAGGAGACACAGTGGAGGAGACACAGTGGAGGAGACATAGTGGAGGAGACATAGTGGAGGAGACACAGTGAGGAGACACAGTGGAGGAGACACAGTGAGGAGACAGTGAGGAGACACAGTGAGGAGGTGAGGAGACAGTGAGGAGACATAGTGGAGGAGACACAGTGAGGAGACACAGTGAGGAGACGCAGTGAGGAGACACAGTGGAGGAGACGCAGTGAGGAGACACAGTGAGGAGGAGAGGAGACAGTGAGGAGACACAGTGGAGGAGACACAGTGGAGGAGACAGTGAGGAGACATAGTGAGGAGACACAGTGGAGGAGACGGAGAGACACAGTGGAGGAGACAGTGAGGAGACACAGTGGAGGAGACACAGTGAGGAGACATAGTGGAGGAGACACAGTGGAGGAGACATAGTGGAGGAGACACAGTGAGGAGACACAGTGGGAGACATAGTGGAGGAGACATAGTGGAGGAGACACAGTGGAGGAGACAGTGAGGAGACATAGTGGAGGAGACACAGTGAGGAGACACAGTGAGGGAGACGCAGTGAGGAGACACAGTGAGGAGACACAGTGGAGGAGACATAGTGAGGAGACACAGTGGAGGAGACACAGTGAGGAGACAGTGAGGAGACACAGTGAGGGAGACATGGAGGAGACGCAGTGGAGGAGACATAGTGGAGGAGACATGAGAGAGAGCACAGTGAGGAGACACAGTGAGGAGACATAGTGGAGGAGACATAGTGGAGGAGACGCAGTGAGGAGACAGTGGAGGAGACACAGTGGAGGAGACAGTGGGAGGAGGAGACACAGTGAGGAGACATAGTGGAGGAGACACAGTGGAGGAGACACAGTGAAGGAGACACAGTGGAGGAGACAGTGGAGGAGACACAGTGAGGAGACAGTGAGGAGACACAGTGAGGAGACATAGTGGAGGAGACACAGTGAGGAGACACAGTGAGGAGACACAGTGAGGAGACACAGTGAGGAGACAGTGAGGAGACAGTGGAGGAGACAGTGGAGGAGACATAGTGGAGGAGACACAGTGGAGGAGACATAGTGAAGGAGACAGTGGAGGAGACAGTGGAGGAGAAGCAGTGAGGAGACATAGTGAGAGAGACATAGTGGAGGAGACACAGTGGAGGAGACGCAGTGAGGAGACACAGTGAGGAGACACAGTGAGAGACAGTGAAGGAGACACAGTGAGGAGACACAGTGAGGAGACATAGTGGAGGAGACGCAGTGAGGAGACACAGTGGAGGAGACAGTGAGGAGACAGTGGAGGAGACAGTGAGGAGACAGTGGAGGAGACAGTGAGGAGACACAGTGGAGGAGACAGTGGAGGAGACACAGTGAGGAGACAGTGAGAGGAGACAGTGGAGGAGACATAGTGAAGGAGACATAGTGGAGGAGACACAGTGGAGGAGACACAGTGGAGGAGACAGTGAAGGAGACAGTGGAGGAGACACAGTGAAGGAGACAGTGAGGAGACATAGTGGAGGAGACAGTGAGGAGACACAGTGAGGAGACAGTGGAGGAGACACAGTGAGGAGACACAGTGAGGAGACACAGTGAAGGAGACAGTGAAGGAGACACAGTGAGAGACATAGAGACAGTGAGGAGACAGTGAGGAGACAGTGAGAGACACAGTGGAGGAGACAGTGGAGGAGACACAGTGGAGGAGACAGTGAGGAGACACAGTGAGGAGACAGTGAAGGAGACACAGTGGAGGAGACAGTGAGGACACACAGTGAAGGAGACAGTGGAGGAGACAGTGGAGGAGACAGTGGAGGAGACAGTGGAGGAGACACAGTGAAGGAGACAGTGGAGGAGAGGAGACAGTGAAGGAGACAGGAGAGACACAGTGGAGGAGACACAGTGGAGGAGACACAGTGGAGGAGACAGTGAGGAGGAGACAGTGAGTGAGGAGGAGACAGTGAGGAGACAGTGACAGGGAGACAGTGGAGGAGACAGTGAAGGAGACACAGTGGAGGACACAGTGAGGAGACATAGTGGAGGAGACATAGTGTGGAGGAGACAGTGAAGGAGACAGTGGAGGAGACACAGTGAAGGAGACAGTGAAGGAGACACAGTGGAGGAGACAGTGGAGGAGACAGTGGAGGAGACACAGTGAAGGAGACATAGTGGAGGAGACACAGTGGAGGAGACTGTGAAGGAGACACAGTGAGGAGACATAGTGGAGGAGACAGTGAAGGAGACAGTGAAGGAGACAGTGGAGGAGACACAGTGGAGGAGACAGTGGAGGAGACAATAACAAGCATAGAGGAGAACTCGTGGTCGTCTGTAACAGTATCAGTTGAGCGTTAACGGAGGTCCAGGTTCTACAGAAGCTCCTTCCTCATTTCTAGCAGCTCAACTATAACGAGTGAAGTTTGTTTGATTAAACCTCAGAATGTCTCAGTGACTTTGGTGATGTCACTGTGTGGGCGTGGCCACATGCACCACCAGTGACTGTTGGAGGAGCACTGGTACCATTAAACCACTGTGGAGGAGCACTGGTACCATTAAACCACTGTGGAGGAGCACTGGTACCATTAAACCACTGTGGAGGAGCACTGGTACCATTAAACCACTGTTAATAACCAGTAGTGATGGTGACATACTTTGATAGTGTTTACTACTCTCTGTAGTATTATATGCAGTATATTAAACTCTGTAGTATTATATGCAGTATATTAAACTCTCTGTAGTATTATATGCAGTATATTAAACTCTGTAGTATTATATGCAGTATATTAAACTCTCTGTAGTATTATATGCAGTATATTAAACTCTGTAGTATTATATGCAGTATATTAAACTCTGTAGTATTATATGCAGTATCTTATATCGTATATGTTTTATATCATTGTGCATTAAATATTGTGTTGTTTTATGGTATAATATTAGTAGATATATTTCACTCAGAACCACCAACGCTAAAGTCAGTAGGGTTCATCTTCTGGGAACCATGAACGTCTCATTAAACTGTGATCAGATATAATATGTATGAAATGATAATAATCAGTCTTTCTTGTTGTTCTGGTTCCAATATTTCTGTTCTCCAGTATATATATTTATATATTTATATATTTATATATTTCGTCTCTGAGCGGTTGGTCGGCGTAGCAGAGCTCCCACCCACACAGCGCCGCCGCCCACCTTCCCAGCATGCCTCTGGCCTCTTACCACAGCCTCTTAACCCTGACGGAGAGCTCTGTGAGAGGAGGAACAGGAAACAAAGCGCGTTCATATTCTCCGTCAGTCTGAACAGTCTGTGGTCGTCTACAGCTTGTTGTATGGCTGCTTTATTAATGATTGGTGCGCCAGAGATTCTCATTACTAGGGTTATTCATTTTTCATCTCTTCTTTGGATTTATGGAGAAACACTTTGGTTCAGACATTCATGATCCTCAGAGGATGAATCACTGATGTCCACGTTATGACGGATTACATGGGCAATGTTAAGTAGTTCAAGAATAAGTACTTCTGAAATCTTATAATAACATGATGATAATTGATATGTGTCATTAATAATGTCCCACAGCCTCAAACAGAAGCTCAGTTATCAGTATGAACCCGTCCCTCAGAGGTTCCTCGCTCTGATCTGTTTGGACTGAAGACGTCGTGACCTCCATGCTGCAGCAGAAACCCGACATGGTTCTGAGAAGCTCCTTTAACCCAGATGTGACCCGCTCAGACTGAAGACCAACCACTCAGCTCTTTATGAATTATGAAGTGTTCGTCTCTCTGAGGACATCTGTCCTCCACGAGCAGAGGAAGAGGAACAAACACTGCTCAGCTTGTGATTACTAATTCAGTGAGTCGTCGTGTTCCCCTCCAGTCCACGGACACGTTTATGTTCATCATTTAAAAGAGAGAGACTCTTTATGTTAAAAACAAGATAAAGGAGCTTCTCACTGGTGGAAACTGGAAGAAGATGTTGTAGCTTCAGCCTCTTTTCTCCTCTTCACAGTTCTGTATTTATTCTCACTGCAGCGCTTTGATTTGTCTGAATCTTTCTTCAGACTTTAAATCCACTTGCTCTCTGATTTCTCAGCATCACTCACAATCACATATGAAGATTCAGGCAGTTCTCATCCAGCGTTCATCGCTATACCAGAGTGAATGCATTCATTTCTCTTTATCCCACCAAACCCATTATCAGGAAGTATAAAGACTGCAAGTACACACAAAGAGCAGCATGGAGGGGAGGTGATAAAAAACTGATCTATCACCGAGGGCACGGCTGTTTGTCCTCATGTGAAACTTTGATTTATAGATCATGAAACTTCAGTACTTTAAGCCACACCACCATCTTTTCATAATCCTAACTAAGTAGTTTAGTTGTCTTAACCTAACTAAGTAGTTTTGCTGTCTTAACCTAACTAAGTACTTTTGCTGTCTTAACTAAGTAGTTTCCTGTGAAGACGGCAGAAATTGACACGTGTTTCTGGATTTCTGCAGGAAAACGCACGAAATAAGAGGAGAAACGTTTTCTTAAGATATGAACGGTTGTATGAGGATATGTTGGAGTGTTTTACAACATGACAGATGATATGTTAAATATTTAAGGCTCATTTTATGGAGTTTCAAGTCCTCTTGGCCTAAAGAATGGACTCAAACCAATAAATCACTCTCTTGGTTTATTTTAAGTTTATAACACTGATGACCAGAGCTTCACCTTTAGCACCTTAACTATCTCGACTGTGACCCGTCCATCGGTCTTTATGAACAGCACTGCCTGAACACCAGCGTCCTCCAGCAGTCCTGAGAATCCTGAGAACAGATGTTTAGCAGGTGACTCGTGGCTAACGACAGAATCATCAGCTGAGGGGCAATCAAGTGTCCATGAGGAGTCTGTAGAGCGAGGACTGAGACATGGTTCATCTCTGAGTGAAGGGTTTCAATGTGAGCACGATGATCAGAGTATTGACCTACAATCAATGAATCAATGAATTCATTACATGTTCCTGTCCCCTAGTTTTATCTTTTATCTGATGAGCCTTTCAGGTGTTTCTGCATCAACCTCAGATACAACAGAGATGAATGGATTTCCATCGGTGGAGCTCAAATAGTTTAAAAACACATCTTTCCAGAAACTCGAGTCCCAGTTACTCCTCTTCCATTGGAACTATGTTCTAACAAACATGCTGCAGAAAACACATCTGCAGATGAGTTCATAAACAAAGTTGATTTCTATAACATTTCTAGAAAAGTTACTTGTATCAACAAAATATTCTGAGCTCACATTTAGATTTTTTTTGTGGATATTCTGAATGTTGCCTCCTGACCAGGATCAGTCCATCGGTTCATTTAGCATCAAACTTCATATCAGGAGCTGTGTTCACCAATATAGCAGAGTTCTGGAAGGTTTATTTCTTACCATCGCAAAATCATATTTAAAGTTGTCCTTTAATGATATCAGAAATTTTCTCACACAGTTGGAGGCCTGAAATAACTCCTCTCACTTCACAAATGTTTAAATGTGGAAGTGGTGCTCCATTAGTTAAAAGATCAACCTTCTTCCTCTGTTATTAGACTGAAATCATTTCCTCCTGGAGCAGATTTCTGCTGAGTCGTAGCTTTGACAGAAGCAGATGAAGCTCTCTTCTTCTCTCTGATGACCCATTTCACTTCCTTAACTCCTCTTTCTCTCTCCTTTCACTCTTCATCTCCTTTGTGTCCTCCAACCATCGCATCCTCAGTCCTTCCCTTCCTTCCTCTCCTTCCTTCACTCTGTCTCTTTAATGTTTCCTCTCTGTCGTTGTCTCCTCCCTCTCCTCACCTCCCTCTCTTTTCTGTTGCTTCACATCATCACATCTTTTTTACTCTACCTCCTTATATTTGTTCCCTTCCTCTCTTTATGTTTCTTCTTTCTCTCTCTTTACATTCACTGTAGCTCTCCATATTTCTGCCCTTCATCTTTTCCACCAATCATCTTCCTCCCCTCTTTTCCTTCCTTCCTCCCCTCTTGGCTGTCTCCCTCTGTCCTGGTTTCTCTCGTTAACCCTCCCTCTCTCCTTACACCCCTTCCCTCCCCTGCTTTCCTTCTCTTGCTCTTTCTCTTCCTTCAGCCACTGAGCCACAAGACAAATGGACGAACGCCTCGTTGGTGATATATAGCCTGCTTCCTCCCCCTCCATCCTCCAGCGCCTGAGGGAGGAGGGGGTGAGGTCTGCAGCTCCATCCATGAGCAGGAGAAGCAGTCGGAGTGGATGGAGGCTGTGTGGGATCATTTCAATGCATCACTGGTTTTCAGAGACATCAGATTCTGTCCCAGAAAAAGAAATCTCTCTTAGAAACACAGATTCATTTTGTTCAACAGCGTAAAGTAGCGTCTCCGTTCTCACATCAATCACATTCTAGTGGCTCGACTCTTCTTATTTAGACGTTTCATTTGTCGTCATTTATTCTACGTTAAATAATGTGTCTGTGGTTTTACTGAGAAGATCAAAACGAGCTCTACATCCTCAGATCACAACGGCCTGTTGTTTGTTTTAGCTTTGAGTTGGTTAAATATTCCAGAATAACTTTAATAACCATGGGTGTGCCATAAATAATGACTACAAACACAATAAGATAAAAGATTGATGGTAGAACTTGTGTTGGTGCTGAAGCTGTCACTCCTCATAATAATCCAGTCATCTAACTTTTGTTCTTAGAAGTCACAGCTGAAGATAGTTAGCTAGTTAGCATGCTAACTAATAAAAGCTAACGGACCATTAAAGCAAAAAGCGACCAATGGAACGAGGTTTACAAAATGAATGATGACGTTCATTTAAGGTCCATTTAAGGGGTTAAAATGGTCTGTTGGTCAGATCTGAACTGAAGTAACTTTGAATATATCTTATGAAATATGTTGTGATGGATTAATATAATAAGTGGTGGCTGATGAGATGAGAGGACAAATGGTGAACTTGATGGATGAGCTGGTTAATATATGGACGAGTGAAGAGATGGATTAATGAGCATAAGAGTAGATGATGGATAATAAAGAATAAAGAATAAACAGGATTAAATGATGAGCTGGATAATAACAATAACACACATGAGGTGAACTGATGAAAGAATGGAGGGATGAATGTTGGTGAATGAGCAGAAGAGCTGCACACACTGATGATGGAGGATTTGTTCTTTAGATAAATCTGTTGTTCACCTCTCTCTGTTTTCTACTGTTTCTGCCGTTGTTTATTGATAAAGTTGTATTGAATTGAACCTGAACTGTAAAGAGGGTTCCCTTTAAACATATTTGAGAATGTAGATTAGTTTTGTTCAAAGCCAGAACAGAGAGTGTGATTTAAAGAGAAATAACCTCATTAATCAGGTTATATTTACTCTTAATTAAACCATGATCACCTGCTTAATCTGATAAGTGTCACATTAATACGGTTATTAATCCAACAATGAGCTCAAAGGTAAACAGCAGGTGGAGATTGTTTGATGAGGTCGTAATAATAATAACAGTTAATAATAATAATAATAATAATAACAGTTAATAATAATAACAGTTAATAATAATAATAATAATAATAATATTAATAATAATAACAGTTAATAATAATAACAGTTAATAATAATAACAGTTAATAATAATAATAATAACAGTTAATAATAATAACAGTTAATAATAATAACAGTTAATAATAATAATAGTTAATAATAATAACAGTTAATAATAATAATAATAATAATAATTAATAATAATAACAGTTAATAATAATAACAGTTAATAATAATAATAATAATAATAATAACAGTTAATAATAATAACAGTTAATAATAATAATAACAGTTAATCATCTTCCATTGGAATTATTTTCTACCAAAGATGCTGATGTTGATGCTTGATTTCTAGAATATATATGTGTGTATACGTCTCCTCCTCTCCTCTTACTCTCCTCCTCTCCTCCTCTCCTCTTACTCTCCTCCTTCTCCTCCTCCTCTCCTCCTCTCCTCCTCTGAAACATCATCTCATTAAGTGGACATGTGATTGTTGCTCCTGCTCTGTCCTGATAACATTCTCCTCGTCACGCTCCGCTGCCAGAGCCGGATTATGAAATTAAAGGAGGAGGAGTAGTAGAAGAAGAAGGGGAGGAAGAGGAGGATAGTTGGGGGAGGATGATGATGAGGAGGAGGCGGAGGAGGATGGGGGGCAGTTATTGTGTATTTGTTCCTGTGTGATGGAGGGTTATGTAAGTTTAGAGGAGTTCAGTCTGTGACACTCCATCTGAACGTCAGAACTCAGCAGCTGATTGGCTGCTGGAGGACTCTGTCGTTCAGGCAGAATACCAGCAACACATTTCTGATCAACCTTTAAGAAATAAAATACATTATAAATAAATATTAATAGGAGACGTATCACTGGTGACTCACAGTCAACTACCAATCAGGAGCCTCCAGTTACGAATCAGTGATGACGGTTTATTGGTTAAGATAAGAAATTTAAAAAAGACTCTTAGTAGAAAATTAATTCATCCTTAATTAATAAATAATTTAAAGTAAAATAAAACATTGAAAAATAAAGATAGAACAAAGGAGGGTGTAAATTCAGTGACTTAAAATATTTAACGATATTTAACATGTATTGGTCCAGTTGTATTAGAATTTGATCATTTCCTTCATTTGTGTTGTTTTATGTTTGAAGATCGTTGACTTTTGGATCCATAAAATATTTGTTCAAAACCCTTTAAATGTTAAAGTGAAACTTTCATTTCAGTAACAAATTAATGCTGATTCACATTGTTTACTGGGGATTTTTTACTTGCTTTTTATTTAAAAAAATAATATAGTTTGTTTTCTTCTTCTTTTCATCTTTGTGTGTGTGTGTGTGTGTGTGTGTGTGTGTGTGTGTGTGTGTGTGTGTGTGTGTGTGTGTGTGTGTGTGTGTGTGTGTGTGTGTGTGTGTGTGTGTGTGTGTGTGTGTGTGTGGTGTGTGGGTTTGTGTTTGTGAAAAATATTCTGCTGCCGGACAATACAACAAACAAACAAACAAACAAACAAAAGCAACAACAGAAAACATCTTCATGATTTGTTTCTTCTTCTCTTTTCTTCTTCTGTTGTCGTCCAAAAGGTTTCATATCTATTCCTTTATAAAATAAAGAAGCTGGAGTGTGTTTGTGTGTGTGTGTGTGTGTGTGTGTGTGTGTGTGTGTGTGTGTGTGTGTGTGTGTGTGTGTGTGTGTGTGTGTGTGTGTGTGTGTTCATGCTGGATGTGAGTCATTTAAACAGAAATGAACCACATGGTTTCATTAACGCTGACATGTTTATGATCTGTCAGCAATAAAAGATCTCTGATCCACTGGTTTTTAGTTACAGACCGATAAGTGTCTTTGATCAAATGTCCTCATTTATTGATCGGCTGCTTCTCAGGATTGGATTCCTGTCTTTGTGTGAAGAGGATCACATCATCAGCGTGGTGTTGGAGATCTCTCCTTGTGTGAAGAGGATCACATCATCAGCGTGGTGTTGGAGATCTCTCCTTGTGTGAAGAGGATCACATCATCAGCGTGGTGTTGGAGATCTCTGCTTGTGTTCAGTGTCTCTGAGATCTCTGCTGTGTGTAAAGCTCAGGTCTGGTTGGATTAATCGTGTCTCGTTTGGTCTCTCAGGTCCAGAAGAGACTCGGTTTGGAGGCTCAGCATCAGGACAGAAGAGAGGACTCTGAGACGGACCAGGACAGATCCAGACCCACAGATCCAGGAGGAGGCTACAAGCTCAGTCCTCTTTGGTTTTGAGAAGAACTACGACACCAATCAGCAGCAGACATGGACTTTGTGATGAAGCAAGCTTTAGGTGGTAAGTACTCCGCTGTCCTGATGCTCCTGAACCTGTCATGGTCGGGTAGTTTTCCACGTGTCATCATGAGGAATTCAGTTCTCTTAGGATGGTTTGGAGACTTTGCTCTGAGCTCAGTGATCCTTTGTTCTCCTGCTGGTTCAAACACAACAGATATAAGTCACATGTTGGAGAAATGAACGTTAAACTGCTCAAAGTTCAGCTCACACAGATTCAAGTGTATTATTAAGTATTTTATAACATTTATGTCCAACAAACATGACTGAATGCACAGAAATGAGACTATCAGAGTCTAGAGTATTAAAGTCTTCATGTTTAAACTCTGTTACAGGATGGAATCATCTTCAGAATGATTCAGTTCTTTTATAAGTTAATATCTTTTCATTCAGGTGACTCGTCCATCCACCGACTCGTTCAGTAGGAGCAACTTAAAAAAGGCCCCCAGGGGTCAAAGGTCAACGTCTCCTTAAATCAGCTCTGGTTTCATCAGCTCAGTGAGCAGCAGCCTCAATGAAATGAGATGTATTCCCCCCCGACCCTCCATCACCTCTTTATGTCTCCCCCGTCTCATTTCTTCCTCTCTGTTTTCATTCCATTGATTCCTCAGTTCTTTATTTCTCTTTCTCTCTTAAATCATATTCAGACTAATTCTTTCTGGGCCTCTGGTTACTATGGGATTTGGTTCCGTTTGGACCCGGTCTCTTCTTTAAATCTAAATGTTTTCCACATTTGCTGGAAAATACTCTCCTCTCCTCTCCTCCCTCCCTCCTCCTCTTCCTCTCCTCCTCTGAAACATCATCTCATTAAGTGGACATGTGATTGTTGCTCCTGCTCCGTCCTGATAACATTTCATCCGTGACCTTTCCTCCAGCAGACCCAGCTGGTCCTCATGAATACAAACACACTCACACAGATGAGGTTTCTGATGAAGTGTCCTCCAGCCAATGGGAACGCAGCGTTTAGGCGTGTGAGGTCACTAATCGATCAACTAAATTAATAGTTCTACTTCTTTCTTTTATATTTCCAGTGGTTATTTTTAAATCAAAGACCCTAACAATAAAACATATCTTGTATTATATTATATTCTTACTTTAACGCGTTTGAAAAGTGTCTTCTGATGTTTTGTTCGTAGATCTTTAAGAATAGAATGAAGAAAGAAGACATTTTCTACTTTAACAAGCAAATATGTAAAATAATGAGTTCAGTAATTTTACCTTTCTTTTGTAAACATTGCAAATTTCCCCGCTGCAGGACTAATAAAGGATTATCTATCTTATCTTAAACAACAAAAACACAGATTAGTGCAAAGAGAGTTTTTCCATGTGATTTATTAAACTGGACCAAAGTAAGTTTGTTCATTCAGATGGTCGGGATGTCTGGAGAGGCTTATCAGAGAGATTATTTATCTATTTCACATCTCTCCTCTTGGAAAATCACATGAACAAGAACAAAACACACAAACACACTCTAACAGAATAAAAGTGCTCACACACACACACACACACACACACACACACACACACACACACACATGAACACACACTTTATCCAATTTAGCTGCACTCAAACTTTGATCTAATTTAGCCTGACACACACACACACTCACACACACACACACACACACACACACACACACACACACACACACACACACACACTCACACGTACACACACACACACACTCACACACACACACACACACACACACACACACACACACACACACACACACACACACACACACACACACACACACACACACACACACACACACACACACACACACACACACACACACACACACACACACACACACACACACACACACACTCACACTCACACACACACACACACACACACACACACACACACACACACACACTCACACACACTCACACACACACACACACACACTCATGGCCTCAGCTGTTCACCCTCCTGGACGTTTCATTGGTTCATCTATAGATTTGAGCCTCCGGCCTCAGATTGTATTTTCTGGATGTTTAATTAGAAATCGGATTGATCAGAGTTTCCATTAATCAGGACAGCAAGGTCGATCGGAGAGGCATGATCAGATGCCCGAGCCACCTCAGCTGGCCCCTTTCGACGCGAAGGAGCAACGGCTCTACTCCGAGCTCCCTCCGGATGTCTGAGCTCCTCACCCTAAGGCTCTCTACCCTCTCTCTAAGGCTGAGCCCAGCCACCCTCTCTCTAAGGCTGAGCTCCTCAGCTGAGCTCCTCACCCTATCTCTATGAGCCCAGCCACCCTACGAAGGAAGCTCATTTCGGCCGCTTGTATCCGCGATCTCATTCTTTCGGTCACTACCCAAAGCTCATGACCATAGGTGAGGGTTGGAACGTAGATGGACTGGTAAATCGAGAGCTTTGCCTTTCGGCTCAGCTCCTTCTTCACCAAAACGGTCCGGTACAACGCCCGCATTACTGCTGACGCTGCACCGAACCGCCTGTCCATCTCCCGCTCCATTTTACCCTCACTCGTGAATAAGATCCCGAGATACTTGAACTCCCTCGCTTGGGGCAGTGACTCACTCCCAACCCAGAGGGTGCAATCCACCGTTTTCCGGAAGAGAACCATGGCCTCAGACTTGGAGGTACTGACTCTCATCCCGACCGCTTCACACTCGGCTGTGAACCGCCCCAGTGCGTGCTGAAGGTCACGTTCTGAAGAAGCCAACAGAACCACATCATCTGCAAAAAGCAGGGATGTGATTCTGAGGTCCCCAAACCGGAAACTCTCCTCCCCCGGCTGCGCCTTGAAATCCTGTCCATGAAAATCACAAACAGGATTGGTGACAATGGGCAGCCCTGGCAGAGGCCAACACGCACTGGGAACAAGCTCGACTTTGTGCCGAGTATCCGGACACAGCTCTCACTTTGGTCATACAAGGACCGAATGGCTCGTAGTAACGAACCAGGTACCCCATATTCCCGCAGTACCCCCCACAGGACTCCCCGAGGGACACGGTCGAAGGCCTTCTCCAAGTCCACAAAACACATGTAGACTGGATGAGCAAACTCCCATGCACCCTCCAACAGACCTGCAAGGGTAAAGAGTTGGTCCGCTGTTCCACGTCCAGGACGGAATCCGCATTGCTCCTCCTGAATCTGAGGTTCGACAATCGGACGGAGCCTCCTTTCCAGCACCCTGGAGTAAACTTTCCCGGGGAGGCTGATCAGTGTGATACCCCTATAATTGGAGCACACTCTCCGGTCCCCCTTTTTGAAAATGGGAACCACCACCCCGGTCTGCCACTCCACAGGCACTGTACCCGACTTCCACGCAACAGTGAAGAGACGTGTCAAACAAGACAGCCCAACACTGTCCAGAGCCTTTAGCATCTCTGGTCGAATCTCATCCACTCCTGGCGCTTTGCCGCTGAAGAGCTTTTTAACTACCTCAACGACCTCCGCCAGGCATATGGACGAGACTTCGAGTCTTCAGACTCTGCCTCTTCCACAGAGGACGTGTTGGTCGGGTTCAGGAGTTCCTCAAAGTGTTCTTTCCACTGCTCGACAATATCCCCAGTCCGGGTCTGCAGTTCTCCCCCCCTGCTGAGCGCAGCCTGAGAAAAGCCCTGTTTCCCCTTTCTGAGTCGTCTCACGGTTTGCCAGAACTTCCTTGAGGCCATTCGAAAGTCCTTCTCCATGGCCTCGCCGAACTCCTCCCACACCCGGGTTTTGCCTCAGCAACTGCCGCAGCTGCAGCCCTTCTGGCCAACCGGTACCTGCCTGCTGATTCAGGAGACCCTCGGCCAGCCAAGCACGAAAGGCCTCCTTCTTCAGCTTGACGGCCTCCTTCACCGCTGGTGTCCACCAGCGGGTTCTTGGATTGCCGCCACGACAGGCACCAATCGCCTTCAGACCACAACTCCTAGCAGCAGCTTCCACAATGGAGGATTTGAACATGGCCCACTCGGATTCCATGTCCCCAGCCTCCCCCGGGATGCACGAGAAATTATTCCGGAGGTGGGAGTTGAAGACCCTGCGGACAGGATCCTCAGCCAGACGTTCCCAGTTCACCCTCACTACACGTTTGGGTTTACCGGGTCTGTCCGGCAGCCTCCCCCGCCACCTGATCCAACTCACCACCAGGTGGTGATCAGTTGACAGCTCTGCTCCTCTCTTCACCCGAGTGTCCAAGACATACGGCCGCAGGTCTGATGACACAACTACAAAGTCGATCATAGACCTTTGGCCTAGGGTGTTCTGGTACCAAGTACACTTATGAACCTCCCTATGCTCAAACATGGTGTTTGTTATGGACAGTCCATGACTACATTACATTACAGTCATTTAGCAGACGCTTTTATCCAAAGCGACTTACATGTCCCTAGCACAGAAGTCCAACAACAAAGCACCACTCGGGTTCAGATCGGGCAGGCCGTTCCTCCCAATCACACCCATCCAGGTTTCTCCATCGTTACCCACGTGAGCGTTGAAGTCTCCCAGAAGAACTATGGAGTCCCCAGTCGGCGCCCTTTCCAGAACACCACCCAAGGACTCCAAGAAGGCCGCGTACTCGATTTACCGCACACTCACATTTCATCCACGGTTACCACACAGAGATGTGGAATCAGAAATTTCCTCGTCTTTTTTTTTGTTTTTGTATTTTACCAGAATGGAAATGTGAAAAAAATCACAGCAGTTGATTGAAAATGAATAAGTCAGAGACTTTCCTCCTGCGATTCCCAGTCGCAGAGAGGCGACCCTCTTGTTCTCCGGGGAGAACTCCAGAACAGCGGTGCTCAGCCGGGGGCTTGTGAGTATCCCCACACCCGCCCGGCGCCTCTCACCCTGGGCAACTCTGGAAAAGGAAAAAGTCCAGCCCCTCTCCAGGAGTTTGGTTCCAGAACCGGTGCTATGCGTGGAGGTGAGCCCAACTATATCTAGTTGGTAGCGCTCCACCTCCCGCACCAGCTCCGGTTCCTTCCCCGCCAGAGAGGTGACATTCCACGTCCCTAGAGCTAGTCTGTGATGCCGGGGGTCAGCACGCCCAGGTTCCCGCCCCAGCCTGCCGCATAATAATGTATTATATATGTATTATATATATTATATATTATATATGTATTATAGATATTTATTATATGTGTATTATATATATTATAGATATGTATTATAGATATTTATATATGTATTATATATATTTATTATATACATATTATAGATATATATTATAGATATGTATTATAGATATTTATTATATATGTATTATATATATATATTATATAGATATATATTATATATGTATTATAGATATTTATTATATGTGTATTATACATATTATAGATATATATTATAGATATGTATTATATATATGTATTCCTCTGCAGCTGTATGTGATGTATGTCTGAGGTTCTGATGTGGTGCCGCTCTGCTCGCCGTCAGACCGTACAGAGTCACATGATAACACCGGACAGATGGCCTGATGGCCCTCGTCTCCACCAGGATATCAAACCCCCGAGCTTCTCCTCCTTTTCTCATAAAGCCGCTCATATGAAAGATAACGCTGAGATAATCTCTGAACCATCAGACGGATCCGGTCCCGACCCGGCAGCTCGGCGCCGCCGCTTCATTTCCTGTGCAGGAAGCAGAGATAACAGGAAGTCACCGTCTGATCATGTGACCCGTGGACCCTTATGAGGCCGTCGTCATGGAGACGGAGGTCCTCCGTTATTTAAATGAGCTCCGTCCTGATGCCTCAGTCCGTCTTCATCTCAGTGTGCCTCGTCTTCACTCGCCCGCACCGAGACCTGTCCATCACCATTGATGATGCCGTGGTGACGCCAACTGGGACTGTGAGGAATCTGGGTGTGACCCTGGACGACCAACTGTCGTTCTCAGCAAACATTGCATCGGTCACACGCTCCTGCAGACTCCTCCTCTACAACATCAGGAGGATTCTCCCCTTCCTCCCTGAGGAGACGGTGCAGGTGCTCTACAGGCTCTGGTCATCTCCCGCCTGGACTACTGCAACTCACTACTGGAGCCCCGGCGTCGGCCATCAGACCTCTGGAGCTCGTCCAGAAAGCTGCAGCTCGTCTGGTGTTCAATGACCCAAGTTCTCCCACACAACTTCCCTTCTCCGTTCTCTACACTGGCTCCCTGTAGGAGCATCCAGTTACAGACTCTGGTGCCTACAGGGCAGTGAGAGGAACAGCTCCTTCCTATCTCCAGGCCATGAAGCCCTACACCCCCCCACCACTCCTCTCTGCTGCCTCGGGGTGACTGGTTGCCCCGTCGCTCAGAGGTCCCTGCAGCCGATCCACCCGGTCACAGCTTCTTCCTGTCCTGACCCCTCAGTGGAGGAATGAACTCCCCACTGACCTCAGGACAGCAGAGTCACTGCCCATCTTTAACCTCACCTCTTCAAGAAGCACTACCTGATAAAGAAGTACTACCTGATAAAGAAGTACTACCTGATAAAGAAGTACTACCCTGATAAAGTACTACCTGATAAAGAAGTACTACCTGATAAAGAAGTACTACCTGATAAAGAAGTACTACCCTGAGCCTTCCTCGTAGCACTTATTGTATTCATATTAGTTTGTTTCTGTACTTTTGCTCTGGTTTCTGCTCTTAGATGCTTGTTTAAGAAAGGAGATGCACTGATGACTTCTGGTGACTAGTAGTTCTCTTGAATACCTATGTTGAATACACTTATTGTAAGCTGCTAAATGACTGTAATGTAATGTATTAGTCAACATAGATAAGATAAGATAATCCTTTATTCGTCAATATACACGTCCAGCTTTTTATTCTGGTGTTTTCTGGGCGAGTTAACAGAGATAATGTTGTTCTTTAAATCTGTTTCTTAATCTTTTGTAACGATGTTAGAACAGATGGAATCATACGGATGGAATATAAAGCAGAGACCAGTTCATGTCTCCATCACTGCTCATCTTTAGTTCTGGGAACGAAGGATGAATTTAAGATTTTAGGTTAAAGACCAAAGACAGATTTGAGTTATTTTTCTCTAGATACGTTTCATGCAAGTCTCAAGAACATCTAAAGAAATGCTGCATAAAGGTCTTTATGTCAGAGTGGATCTACTTCAGAATAAGAGGATCTCCTGAGAACCTCATTCTTCACTAAAGTTACTTCTTATCTAACGGGAACAAACTAAAATTATTAAACCAAAGTTTAACAATGTAAAAGAAATCTGAAACAAAAAGCTCCTATTCTCCATGTTCACTTGAATCTGATCTTCATACATCAGCGTCCTGTTCTAGTTATGATTCATAAGAAGAGAAGCTTGTAGGATAGATGATGTAACGCTCATACATTACATCATCTTACACACGGAAACAACCTGCAGCATCATTTCATTGTTTCCTTCTTCACAACTGATATGTTTGTCCTGTTTTTATGATATTTCTCTTTGTTTAATCTTTCTCCTTCACTCGCTGCTTTCTAGTAAATCATCCTTCCAGTAGTTCAGATAAATATTATCATTATATATATATATTATTCACTCTGTGGAGAAGAGACACTTTATCTTTAATACAATGAGGGTTTGTGAGCGTTCAGGCTGCGTTCAAGGAATACTACTGTGTTCAGGAACAAAAGTTCAGCCTGTGTGTGTGTGTGTGTGTGTCTTTAGGAACAAAAGTTCAGCCTGTGTGTGTGTTCAGTGTGTGTGTGTGTGTGTGTGTGTGTGTGTGTGTGTGTGTGTGTGTGTGTGTGTGTGTGTGTGTGTGTTTGTCTTCCAGTACATATGGTGTGTGTCAGTGTGAAGCAAACCCAGCAGAGAGTCTGACCTTAACCCGAATCCCCATCGACCCCCCCCAGCTGAGTGTTGATTTGTTGTCCTCAGGTCTCACAGAGCTGAAGGTAATTAGAACCGCTGTTCTGCTGCAGAACCCGGGTTCCTAAATCCTTAGAGCCTGTGTTCTCAGTGATTTACCGTCAGGTTTTTATTATAGAACACCAACATAATGTGAGGGTCGATAGAGACGACTGAACCAGTAATGTTTAACGAGACTCCAGATTACCTCATCAACATTAATATTAACATCAAACACGTTTTATATTCTACAGCTTCACCAGCTCAGAGAAAACTATGTACGTTTATTATATATATATATATCTACCGTTGGCTGTTTTAGGGGGAAACTTGATTATTGTCTGATTAAACAATGAGTCTATAAAATGCCGTTGACACCTGAGGAGAGAACGAGATCAGGTTTATCTCCTGAAGCTGAACGCTTTAGAACAACTCAGACTCCGTTAGATGATCAAAAGAAATGCTAAAGATGAAGTAGACTTCTATACAACCAGAGGAGTCGCCCCCTGGTGGACACTAGAGAGAATGCAGCTTTAAGACAGGAAGCTTTGCCTTCACTTTAAAGAACCGGAGGTTTTTATCTCATTCTAACACATATATAACTTAGGGAAACACGTCTGTTTAATTCTTTATTTTCTTTAAAACATATTCAGTCTTTCCTTGGGTCTCTCATCTCATCAGAGAGGACGATCAACACTCGATCAATGAAGTTCTCTCTCTGTGGAGGATCCATAACTCACACATGCTCAGGTGCTCCTGTATTTACCATCGATCAGACGTCTAGAAAGCAGCTTCTGTTACTAATAGAGAGGGAAACTGTTTCAGGAGTCAGTTAAACAAACATCCAGTCAGCCGGTTCTATTTCACATTTTACTTCATGCATAAACTAAATACACAATTATGAAAAGTCAAAAGCACTGAAGCAGTGAAAGAAAAAGCAAATGGAAAAAGTACATTTTTCAAAACTTCCTATAATTTACGACATAAGACTGTGACTTAGATCTGGTTTGTGACTTGATTATTTTTATAATAAATTTACCTGTAAATTATTATTTTTAGCATCTATTCTAGAAAATATCAGAAAAAAGGTGAAAGTGCTCTTCAAAATTGAAATCCTCTCTTTTTCTTTTCTTACTAAAAAACTTAAAATAATTTAATGTCAATGAATTAATAATTAAGATAAAATACGATGATTCTTTATTATTCCCACAGCGGGGACATTAGCAGGATTACAGCAGCAGTTATTGATAAGACACACATTCTATTTCATCTGTGAGCATCCGGCCGCTCGGAACTACAAGTCTCTAGTAGTATGAGTAGTATTAGTAGTGTTAGTAGTGTTAGTAGTGTTAGTAGTGTTAGTAGTGTTAGTAGTGTTAGTAGTGTTAGTAGTGTTAGTAGTATGAGTAGTGTTAGTAGTGTTAGTAGTATGAGTAGTATTAGTAGTGTTAGTAGTGTTAGTAGTATTAGTAGTGTTAGTAGTGTTAGTAGTGTTAGTAGTGTTAGTAGTATGAGTAGTATGAGTAGTGTTAGTAGTGTTAGTAGTGTTAGTAGTATGAGTAGTGTTAGTAGTGTTAGTAGTGTTAGTAGTATGAGTAGTAGTAGTATGAGTAGTGTTAGTAGTATGAGTAGTGTTAGTAGTATGAGTAGTGTTAGTAGTGTTAGTAGTATGAGTAGTGTTAGTAGTATGAGTAGTATGAGTAGTGTTAGTAGTGTTAGTAGTGTTAGTAGTGTTAGTAGTATGAGTAGTGTTAGTAGTGTTAGTAGTGTTAGTAGTGTTAGTAGTATGAGTAGTGTTAGTAGTATGAGTAGTGTTAGTAGTATTAGTAGTGTTAGTAGTGTTAGTAGTGTTAGTAGTATGAGTAGTGTTAGTAGTGTTAGTAGTGTTAGTAGTGTTAGTAGTATTAGTAGTATTAGTAGTGTGAGTAGTATGAGTAGTGTTAGTAGTGTTAGTAGTGTTAGTAGTATTAGTAGTGTTAGTAGTATGAGTAGTGTTAGTAGTATGAGTAGTGTTAGTAGTAGTAGTATTAGTAGTGTTAGTAGTAGTAGTGTTAGTAGTGTTAGTAGTATTAGTAGTGTTAGTAGTGTTAGTAGTATTAGTAGTATAGTAGTAGTGTTAGTAGTGTTAGTAGTATGAGTAGTATGAGTAGTGTTAGTAGTATGAGTAGTGTTAGTAGTGTTAGTAGTATGAGTAGTGTTAGTAGTATGAGTAGTGTTAGTGTTAGTAGTATTAGTAGTGTTAGTAGTAGTAGTGTTAGTAGTATTAGTAGTGTTAGTAGTATGAGTAGTGTTAGTAGTATGAGTAGTGTTAGTAGTGTTAGTAGTGTTAGTAGTGTTAGTAGTGTTAGTAGTATGAGTAGTGTTAGTAGTGTTAGTAGTATGAGTAGTGTTAGTAGTATTAGTAGTGTTAGTAGTGTTAGTAGTATGAGTAGTATTAGTAGTGTTAGTAGTATTAGTAGTATTAGTAGTATTAGTAGTAGTAGTGTTAGTAGTATGAGTAGTAGTGTTAGTAGTATGAGTAGTGTTAGTAGTGTTAGTAGTGTTAGTAGTATTAGTAGTGTTAGTAGTATTAGTAGTGTTAGTAGTATTAGTAGTGTTAGTAGTGTTAGTAGTATGAGTAGTGTTAGTAGTATTAGTAGTGTTAGTAGTGTTAGTAGTATTAGTAGTGTTAGTAGTGTTAGTAGTATGAGTAGTGTTAGTAGTGTTAGTAGTGTTAGTAGTGTTAGTAGTGTTAGTAGTATGAGTAGTGTTAGTAGTATGAGTAGTGTTAGTAGTATTAGTAGTGTTAGTAGTATGAGTAGTATGAGTAGTGTTAGTAGTGTTAGTAGTGTTAGTAGTATGAGTAGTGTTAGTAGTGTTAGTAGTATGAGTAGTGTTAGTAGTATGAGTAGTGTTAGTAGTATTAGTAGTGTTAGTAGTATGAGTAGTGTTAGTAGTGTTAGTAGTATGAGTAGTGTTAGTAGTGTTAGTAGTATTAGTAGTGTTAGTAGTATGAGTAGTGTTAGTAGTGTTAGTAGTGTTAGTAGTATGAGTAGTGTTAGTAGTATGAGTAGTGTTAGTAGTATTAGTAGTGTTAGTAGTGTTAGTAGTGTTAGTAGTATGAGTAGTGTTAGTAGTGTTAGTAGTATTAGTAGTAGTAGTATTAGTAGTATGTAGTAGTAGTAGTAGTGTTAGTAGTATAGTAGTGTTAGTAGTATGAGTAGTAGTAGTATTAGTAGTGTTAGTAGTGTTAGTAGTATGAGTAGTGTTAGTAGTGTTAGTAGTGTTAGTAGTATGAGTAGTGTTAGTAGTGTTAGTAGTGTTAGTAGTATGAGTAGTATTAGTAGTGTTAGTAGTGTTAGTAGTGTTAGTAGTGTTAGTAGTATGAGTAGTGTTAGTAGTATTAGTAGTGTTAGTAGTGTTAGTAGTGTTAGTAGTGTTAGTAGTATTAGTAGTATTAGTAGTGTTAGTAGTGTTAGTAGTGTTAGTAGTGTTAGTAGTGTAGTAGTAGTATTAGTAGTGTTAGTAGTATTAGTAGTATTAGTAGTGTTAGTAGTATGAGTAGTGTTAGTAGTATGAGTAGTATGTAGTAGTAGTATGAGTAGTGTTAGTAGTAGTATGAGTAGTGTAGTGTTAGTAGTGTTAGTAGTGTTAGTAGTATGAGTAGTGTTAGTAGTAGTATGAGTAGTGTTAGTAGTATGAGTAGTGTTAGTAGTATGAGTAGTATTAGTAGTGTTAGTAGTATGAGTAGTGTTAGTAGTATGAGTAGTAGTAGTATGAGTAGTGTTAGTAGTATGAGTAGTGTTAGTAGTGTTAGTAGTATTAGTAGTATTAGTAGTATGAGTAGTGTTAGTAGTATGAGTAGTGTTAGTAGTGTTAGTAGTGTTAGTAGTGTTAGTAGTTAGTAGTGTTAGTAGTGTTAGTAGTATTAGTAGTAGTGTTAGTAGTGTTAGTAGTGTTAGTAGTATGAGTAGTATTAGTAGTGTTAGTAGTATGAGTAGTGTTAGTAGTATGAGTAGTGTTAGTAGTGTTAGTAGTGTTAGTAGTATGAGTAGTAGTAGTGTAGTAGTGTTAGTAGTAGTAGTGTTAGTAGTATGAGTAGTGTTAGTAGTGTTAGTAGTGTTAGTAGTATGAGTAGTGTTAGTAGTAGTAGTGTTAGTAGTGTTAGTAGTAGTAGTATGTAGTGTTAGTAGTGTGAGTAGTGTTAGTAGTGTTAGTAGTATTAGTAGTGTTAGTAGTGTTAGTAGTGTTAGTAGTGTTAGTAGTGTTAGTAGTGTTAGTAGTATGAGTAGTGTTAGTAGTATTAGTAGTGTTAGTAGTGTTAGTAGTGTTAGTAGTATGAGTAGTGTTAGTAGTATGAGTAGTATTAGTAGTGTTAGTAGTGTTAGTAGTATGAGTAGTGTTAGTAGTGTTAGTAGTGTTAGTAGTGTTAGTAGTAGTAGTAGTAGTGTTGTTAGTAGTAGTTTAGTAGTGTTAGTAGTGTTAGTAGTATGTAGTGTTAGTAGTAGTGTTAGTAGTGTTAGTAGTGTTAGTAGTATGAGTAGTGTTAGTAGTATTAGTAGTGTTAGTAGTGTTAGTAGTGTTAGTAGTGTTAGTAGTATTAGTAGTAGCTAGTACTGCGTTCACACGAGACATGTAACTAAATACTCAAAGGTGTCAGTTCTGTTTCTTTGTGTCAACCTTTAGACTTAAAGCTGACGTTTTTATAAGTTTGATTGATGTAAAACATTTTGATGATTTCATGTTTGGTCCACAGATAAATACTAAATCATCAATATTCAACCCTGTCTCCTAAAGATGACATTCACAGACATTTAAACATATTTTCTCTGGATAACGGCCTTTTGATTTCAAACAGTTTTAAACACGAGGTTAATGTGGTAAAATAAAAATAAACATCTAAAAGTCTGTAACGTTATTGAAATTCTGAATGTTAAATCATAATCAGTGAATGTTTTATGTTGTAACTTGTTCTCATAGAATATATATATATATATATATATATATATATATATATATATATATATATATATATATATATATATATATATATATATATTCATGTGAATTTTAATCAGATATTGATTTATGATCAGTTCTTATCATGCTGGTAATAAAAGCACCTCCTCTTTACTCCTTCAGGAGCCACCAAAGACATGGGGAAGATGCTGGGGGGGGAGGAGGAGAAGGACCCCGACACAGCCAAGAAGGAGGAGGAGCGGCAGGAGGCGCTGAGGCAGCAGGAGGAGGAGAGGAAGGCCAAACACGCCCGCATGGAGGCGGAGAGGGAGAAAGTACGGCAGACCATCAGGGACAAGGTTAGGAACAAGAAAAGCAAACAGTTTATTATCTGAGACCACGAGGTCGGCTGTTCGATGTCCGTCTGATTCATGATTCATGATTCATGATTTATGATTCATGATTCATGATTTATGATTTATGATTCATGATTTATGATTCATGATTCATGATTTATGATTTATGATTTATGATTTATGATTCATGATTCATTTATGATTTTATGATTCATGATTTATGATTCATGATTTATGATTCATGATTTATGATTCATGATTTATGATTTATGATTTATGATTCATGATTTATGATTCATGATTCATGATTCATGATTTATGATTTATGGTTTATGATTTATGATTTATGGTTTATGATTTATGATTCATGATGATATGATTCTGATTTAAAAAAAGAGATAAAACTCTGAGTTTAACAGATTCTGATCTATTAATATTATTCTTCTCCTCATTGTCTCCTTTCATGTCTCCTCTCCTCATTGTCTCCTTTCTTGTCTCCTCTCCTCATTGTCTCCTTCGGTGTCTCCTCTCCTCATTGTCCCCTACATGTCTCCTCTTCTCATTGTCCCCTACATGTCTCCTCTCCTCATTGTCCCCTACATGTCTCCTCTTCTCATTGTCCCCTACATGTCTCCTCTCCTCATTGTCCCCTACATGTCTCCTCTCCTCATTGTCCCCTACATGTTTCCTCTCCTCATTGTCCCCTACATGTCTCCTCTTGTCCCCTCATTGTCCCCTTGTCCCCTACATGTCTCCTCTCCCCTACATTGTCTCCTTTCATTGTCCCCTACATGTCTCCTCTCCTCATTGTCCCCTCATGTCTTTCATTGTCTCCTTTCATGTTTCCTCTCCTCATTGTCTCCTTTCATATTTCCTCTCCTCATTGTCCCCTACATGTCTCCTCTCCTCCTTGTCTCCCTCCTTGTCTCCTCTCCTCTCTCTGCTCAGTACGGGCTGAAGAAGAAGGAGGAGAAGGAGGCGGAGGAGAAGGCGGCCATGGAGCAGGCCTGTGAGGGTTCTCTGACGCGTCCTAAGAAGGCGATCCCTCGAGGCTGTGGAGACGACGATGAGGAGGAGGAGGAGAGCATCCTGGACACCGTCCTCAAGTTCCTGCCCGGACCGCTACAGGACATGTTCAAGAAGTAAAGCACCAAACAAACGAACCCTAAGGGGGGGGTAGATTTGGAGCATGTGGGGGAGGAGGGAGGAGGAGGAGGGGTTGGGTGCCAAAGCGTTGGAGGCTTCTCACTGCCTTTCTGAATCCTTTCCGTTCTCTTTTCTACTCGACGCCTGCGTCTCTCTTCCCGTTTTCTTTCACTCGACTGACGTCCTCTGTCCTTCTCCTGTCGCTTTTTTCACACCTAGTAAGATCAGACATTCTGATTGGTTTGGCCGTCGTCGTCCGTCGCCATGGTGACGGGGAGCAGTATTCCCTTAGGTGGAGCATGTTGTGTTTTTCTACTTTTATGAACCTTCGTCTTTATATTAAAAAATAAAAATAAATCAGCGTTTGAGTTTGTGGGACACGTGCCTTCAGACATGGTCCTCCAGCAGAGGAGACAGAGGGTTTATATATTATGTTATTGATATTATTATTATTATTATATTATTATTATTATTATTATTATTATTATTATTATTATTATTATTATTATTATTATCGTTATTATTATTATATATTATTATTATGAGTCAGACTGAGACACAAAGAGGGACATGTTTCAGATAATGTTTCTCATTTAAACATTTATCTGTTCAAAGAACTAAAACGTTTCATTTAAACATTGATTCACTTCCTCCTCCAGTTCTACTGAAGCTAAACTGTCTCACCTCGTTAAACTGTCTCACCTCGTTAAACTGTCTCACCTCGTTAAACTGTCTCACCTCGTTAAACTGCCAACGTGTTAGAGACATCTGAAGATCTTGAACGTGTCAAGAACTTTGGATTTATTTATTTAGCTTGAGGTTTAGAGAAAACAAAAGTCTTCTTCTCTTGTTTGAATCCAGTTTTTAAGAATAATTCACTGTTTGTTTGTCCAGAAGTCACAGATTTACACTCATGAATAAATATTCAGTGTCCCCATAAAGACAATCACAGCACCGCTGGAGGACAGTGGGAGGAGTCAGTACTTCCTGTTTCTCCCTCTCTGATTGGATAAAAGTTGGTTCTGCATTACGTGTCTCTTTATTTAAACTATTTATTCACCTTTTCTTTTCTTTGTTTCTTCTTCACACATGAATGCGAACGTCTGCCTTTTCTCTACTCGTTCGTTTTTTATCGAATGTGCTGCCAATTTGTTTGAATGCAACCGAACTTCACTCACATTCCAGCTCCATCCTTTAAAACTTAAGTTTACTTTGATGGACGTTCATCAACATGGAGACCAAAGAAATACTGGAGACATCTGAATATTTCTTTGTCACAGAGACGTTGGCCCAGAGGTTTGGTTCTTTGTATTCAGGCCTGCAGGTCAAACACATTTCTGCATGAATCCCAAAGACAAAAAGTGATTTCATAAAAGTATTCTGTGTCTGAATCAAAGTAGGTGATGTGACTGAGAACATCAGAACATCAGAACCTCAGAACCTCAGAACATCAGAACCTCAGAACATCTGCATCTCTAATCTGATTGATCATGAAGCATTAAAGTCTCTATTTAGTGAAACTACCTAAATATAAAGACATTTATTGATAAAAACAAGCATGATGGGATCAATACTTTGTTTCCATGAGTGTGTAACTTAAAGCATTTTAAGGATGATGAAGAATAATGAAGAAATGATCATAAGCACTATAGAAACATTTCCTTTGTTTCCTTTTCTAGCTCAGATAGGACTTTTCACTAGACAAAGCCATATTGTTTTGATCGCAATAATTACTTCAAATGATAAAAAAGAGAATATTCCATTGAAAGTTTACTGTTTGTTTTATGGAAAAAATTGAAAAAAATATTTGCATATCTGTTTGTAAAAGATGTATACGAATGTATACGCAAAGAAACTGTGTCCGTGTACTACATGTGTACTGTTAGTGTGTGTGTGTGTGTGTGTGTGTGTGTGTGTTTCTATGTGTGTGTCTTTCTACGTGCCGTCGGCTCATATAGTCCACGTTTATATTCTATAACTGTTCTGTGCACAGGAAGCAGACGCTGCCACGTCTTCAGACACATTCCTTTAAATGTTGAGCATGCTAACGTTCGTTAGAGAAGAGAAGATTCAAAGAGACGACTTCCTGTTTCTGCGTCTCCGGGCAACAGAATCATGTGACCTGGATCCAGAGAGATGGAGGTGTGATGGGTTTGTTGTTTTAGCAGTCAGCTGACTTTAGAGGAGGTTTGGTGAAGCTGATCACAGAGAATATCCAGCTGTGTACTACCAGTCTGTAGTAGTAGTATTAGTAGCTAGTACTGCGTTCTCACAAGACATGTGACAAAATACTGAAAGGTTTGTTTGTGTCACATCTTCACATTTCAAACTGACGTTGGTGTCTAAAGTCACAGTTTGATTGATGTCTGATGATGTAAAACATTTTGATGATTTCATGTTTGGTTAAGAGATAAATACTAAATCATCAATATTCAATTATTTCTCCTAAAAATGACATTCAAATACATAAAACAGAGTTCTTAATCAGGTTTTTCTCCTGGATTCGTCCTTTTAACCATTTTAAACACGGTTAATGTTGGAAAACAAAACTACCTGCTATGGTTGAGTATAAACATCAGTGTTTGGCCTAAAATGAAGATGCGGATGTAAAATGTTGAAGTTTGTTTTGACGTTGGACTTGAACATCGTCTCCTGGCTGAGAGTCCAGCGTTTACGTCAGAAAACAAACGTATCTGTTTACCTCGAAAAGTTATAAACCAGTTGAATTCCTTTTTAGGCGACAGAGCTGATATATCAAACATCAACTCTGAGATTAGGACTTTTAGAAAGGAGGAGGAAAAACATAGACACTGTAACTTAAACATTTGCTTTCTTTGACTCATCACATTTTTATTTAAATGAACTTGATGCTTATTTTTCTCTCTGCAGATGAGAAATCATTGAATGCAGATGTTTTGCTCGTCATGTTGGAGTGGTAGATGAGCGTCAGGAGGTTTTAGTGGGAGATGTTTGAGTTGTTTGAGGAGAACCATCTTGATTTATGTTGTTCATCACATGAACCTCTGTTAGGTTTATTTAATCCTTTATTTAAGAGTTCACATGGATCCTGGACTGGTCTGAACTGGTGGCCCTTCATGGAAACCACAGCCATACGTCGTCTGTGTCTTTAGAATAGTCTCTGAGCGGGACTCGTCTCCAGGCGTCACGTCATGTGACCTGCCTTTAAAAAGGGCTATTACGAGTCATCTGTGTGTGAGAGCGTTTCTGCTGACTCATCGTTGTTTTAGTTCCTTCTGGTTGCATGAGTTTGTAAAACTGTGTTTGTGGAGATAAATCCTCGGTCTGATAGATGATGGTAGAGAAGGTTCTGTCCGTAAGAGGTTATGAACATCCAGGATTGTTTAACAGGGAATATGATGAGTGAATATTTTGGTAGATGTGACTGAATGAGAGTTTAGACCTCAAACACCTCAAACAGCTGAGATGGTTGCTGGTGTTTCTCTGAAGCGTCTCGGCTCAAAGTTTAGTAATGATGGAGAAATCAGAGCTGAAACACTGGATCATCAGAACATGTTCTGTTGTCAGGAGCCCACAAACATTCAGAGAAACAGACCTGCCATCAGAACCACAGTTCATCAAGATGACTTTAACGTGAACAGTAATGTATTCTGTCGGTGTGCAGCACATGTTTACTTCTTAAATATGACTTTATGAAATGCAACGAGCGTCTGAGAATGAGAACTTTGCTTTAAACGTAACCGTTGCTCGTAACACGGCTGGACTGTTCAACACTGAATGATGTCATAACATTCGTCTTTTTGGTAATATTTTTCACTTTTACACTAATGAATCTTCTGAGAACTGCCCTGCTGATTCCTGCCAGTTAACATGTCGCACTGTTTCACGTCGAGAAGCTCGTCTCATCTCCACGTTTACGTTCCCTCCAGAGGAAGGCGAGGTCTCGTCAGCACAGCTGTGACTGTGAGGACAGACGCTTAAATACATTCCAGTCTTTTTGGCATTTGCACTAGAAATGTTACACTAAAAACAGTTATGACATCTGAGGAGTCACCAAACAACTACCTGTATTTGTGTTTACTGTTCGCCAGGCCTCTGAACAGTAAAGTTTAAAGGTACCAGCTTAGTGAGCGGGGTTCAATACCGGGCAGCATTCCCTTTAGTTTGGCCATTTGTGCCAAGCAACGCGATTGGTGACATTCACATGTTTGCAGATGATGTGACGTTGTTCTAATCGCTGCTCTCGCTGTGTTCACTGGAGACCTGAGGCGACATGAAAACAGTAAAAAGTGGAAGAGGATAAAAAAGGGATTAAGAAGTGAAAAAGGGAATGGATTTTTCTTAAAGTTCCTATATTTGAATCGAGAGTCTTTCTTTATAATTCAGGGTGAAATCATTTCAGGGTGCAGAGGTTAAGAATGTAAAATATGAGTTCTTATGCTATTTGTTCCTTAATTGCATGTCTTATACTCTATGTGGAGCCCAATCACTGTAAAACGTTCTCATCAATGGAATTGAATCATTCTTTTTGGAAATTAAATGCATAGCACTAATAAAACAGATTTATAAAAAGCTTCCTGTCTCTTTACTCTGTTTTGCCTTCAGTGGTATTATTTCCATGAATTGCTGAGAGTTCAGTTTTTTTATGAGTGCAAGGAAATGATCAAACAGTTCAGGTCTAAAGTAAATGTGACCAACAACGGTTGTGAACTACATATTTATGATATGCACCTGCAAAACAAGAACAATCCAGCATGGACCAATGAGAGGACGCTGGTTTAACATCTGCTCGTTTCATTTATTTTATGTAGTCTACATTGTAGCGGAAGAAGCATGTTTAAACCATTTAACAGTTTAATAGAAATATGTTTGTTGCTTCTTGATATCTTGTGTTAACATTGAATTTAGGAGGAAATGCCATGAAGTGTCTAAAATGTAAAAGGTTCATCCTCTGAGATGATGATTTATTCAACACACATCATAGCCAACCTGTGTGATGCTAAGTCTGACCTGATGGAGGTTTTAGACTAGAGGTCAGAGTTCACCAAAGATGATCTTTAGTTAAGAACATGCTGAAATGTGCAGCTTCCTCATGTAAAACTTTTAAAAAGTATCTGTAATGAGTATAAGGCAGATTTTGCTGCATCCATACAATGTTCGAACTGAATCAGAATTAGTGTCAGCTTTATTGGTCATGTATGCGTAAACATACGAGAAATTTGACTCCATTTATCCCGTTAACAGTAGACATCAGTCAACAGATGGAGGCAGATGATGGGTTTTGTATCTCTGACTATTAGAAGTCTTTAAACCTGTTGATTTGTTCTGGAAACAAGCTGCAATGTTAGAAAAGTAATTTCACTAAATGAATTAAGACTTTAAGGAGTCTTAAGATGGAGATTCCTGCAGTTTGTAACCTGTTAAAGTATTCTACTACAAATACAATCAATGTAGTTTTTATAAAGCAAAACATCAACATCACATCGGCGCCACCTACTGTAAGTACGATTCTGTTGCAGCTTATTCAGCCCTCTGCAGCCAAGAGACTTTGTTTACCAAAATATATATAAAATATATATAAAAATGACCAATTTAATGTGTTTCAGGGTTAAGTCTAGAAATAATGAATTGGATCAGTTTTTACCAATTCTGTTTAAGTATGAAGGATGAAGAGATATGTTCTGCTTGTATTGTAGAGCGTTATTGATGGTGATCCACCATTAATGTAAAAGAATAATGAAGAATTAAGTTATAGATAAAGTGTTAGAAGACAATAAAACAACATTACTGATGAGGAATAACACTTAACTGTAACCTATGTTCTCAATAGTCTCAGTGAGGACACATTATGGGACTGTTTTGGTATTTTATGACACTTTTTTATGACATACAATACAATGACTTTATTATCAACTTTTATTAAAGAAGATTCTCTGCTTTCTGTTGTCATCTGATAATAAACAGAAGCAGCCCTCCTCTTCCACATTCACATAACGTCTTCATCACATCATTCCCAGGGTTCCTTCTCCACATCTCATCATCCAGATCTTCATGAGACTCTCTTCACCTCACCAACATCACCAACATCTCCTCCAAAGTCTGGACTCCATCGGTTCGATCCATGGACTCAGTATGACCTCAAATATGACCTCTCATGGCGAGGGACTCCCCACAACTCCACATTTACTCTGCACCAATTAATAAACTTTAAATGAAGTCTATACGTTTACTTTTTTATGATATTGACTTATGAAATAACATGATATTACGTTTTAATGATATTTGTTATGACATACTTTACTGTTACTTTTCTATCACACCATCTAAAGACATATTAATTCAATTTTTCAATTAATTCAATTCAATTCAGTTTATTTTGTATAGCCTAGAATCACAAATTACAAAATTGCTCAGAAGGCTTTACAATCTGTACACATGAGACATCCTCTGTCCTTAGACCCTCACATCCTCTGTCCTTAGACCCTCACCTCCTCTGTCCTTAGACCCTCACCTCTCACCCTCACATCCTCTGTCCTTACACCCTCACATCCTCTGTCCTTAGACCCTCACATCCTCTGTCCTTAGACCCTCACATCATCTGTCCTTACACCCTCACATCCTCTGTCCTTACACCCTCACATCCTCTGTCCTTAGACCCTCACATCCTCTGTCCTTAGACCCTCACATCCTCTGTCCTTAGACCCTCACATCCTCTGTCCTTAGACCCTCACATCCTCTGTCCTTAGACCCTCACATCCTCTGTCCTTACACCCTCACATCCTCTGTCCTTACATCACATCCTCTGTCCTTAGACCCTCACATCCTCTGTCCTTATCACATCCTCTGTCCTTACACCCTCACATCCTCTGTCCTTAGACCCTCACATCCTCTGTCCTTACACCCTCACATCCTCTGTCCTTAGACCCTCACATCCTCTGTCCTTACCCTCACCCTCTGTCCTTACACCCTCACATCCTCTGTCCTTACACCCTCACATCCTCTGTCCTTAGACCCTCACCTCCTCTGTCCTTAGACCCTCACATCCTCTGTCCTTAGACCCTCACATCCTCTGTCCTTACACCCTCACATCCTCTGTCCTTAGACCCTCACATCCTCTGTCCTTACACCCTCACATCCTCTGTCCTTAGACCCTCACATCCTCTGTCCTTACACCCTCACATCCTCTGTCCTTACACCCTCACATCCTCTGTCCTTAGACCCTCACCTCCTCTGTCCTTACACCCTCACATCCTCTGTCCTTAGACCCTCACATCCTCTGTCCTTACACCCTCACATCCTCTGTCCTTAGACCCTCACATCCTCTGTCCTTAGACCCTCACATCCTCTGTCCTTAGACCCTCACATCGGCACAGGAAAAACTCCCCTAAAAAAAACAGGGAGAAAAAAGGAACCTGCAAAGCGAGAAAGCAAAAAGGGCTTCAGGGTGGAAGTAAAGCTAAAATGCTTAATGGTACAGGTAATAGTAATAGTAATGTGACTAGTAATAATAATGGTGGTAGCAGTCGGTGTCAGCAGGGCCGTAGCAGGATGTACGACCACAAGCAGGATGTATGACCATATTACATTGATCTTTAATATAACACCTTCTAATTACTTTTTATCACAACTATTTTATGAGGTACTTAAATATGACTATTTATAACAGACTATTCTCTGATATTTCTAAGACACTTTTTGTGACATGATGAACTGTTAATAATGTTTTATGACATACTACACTATACCATAAATATATTTATGGTATAATAAAATATTACTATTTTTGCTGTTTCATAATATGACTTTATTCGACATACTATACTATGACTTTTTATGACACTATGCCATGAGTTTTTATGATGTACTATACTATGACTTTTTTATGATTTTTTCGACATACTATACTATGACATTGTCTTTGCATATGAACACACTGACTACACATTAACTGTAGAGACCTCCGAGCGATGTAATAACCGCCGACGTGGATAACCATCGTACAGTAGCTAACGACGGAGCTTCCATTGTGGGGAGCCGTGCTTCTAACTCACTAAGCCCAGCTAATCAGCTACACTTATTACATGTACCATTATTGGTAAAGGAGGCAGAGGAATGGCTAAACATGAGACACACTGAGCAACAGAGAGGGAGAGAGGGAAGACATCGCTAGCTGCTAAGCTAAAGGACGTCAGCTAGCGTTAGCAGAACTGAACAACGTCGTAACAACTGTTGGACTATGAGAGAAGTCGCTAAGAGGAAGAGAGCTATGAGTGTTTGAGCAAAACTAAGAGAAGTTTAAATGTCAACGGGCAATTAGCTGCTCGTAATAAAGAATATCACACGATTATTATTCTTTTGTCCTTTAACACCTCACTGGAGACATGCCACACAAAAGCCTTCTTGATATTGTAATATCAGATATGAAATACACATGATAAGTCATATTAACATGGAGATATGAAACTTAGGACTTTGCCGATTCCAACAGAGCCGTGAGGTTCACACGTTAGGTCATGAGGCTCAGTTTGAAACTCTGTGGTAGTCTCTCCCTCTTCTTCTCTCACTCCTCCAACTCAACACAAGGTCCTCTGCTTTGTTCAGACACTTGTTCTTCAGCTCATCGTCCTTTTGTTCCATAAAGAGAACATTTCCTTTCACAGAGCAGAACACAGCGTCTTCTGAAGACCTCTTCGGATTGAGCTCCAGCTCCAGTCTCACTTCCTTTGTTTAAAGTGTGCTAAACTAGCCAGTAGGCAGGTCAAATGAAAACGTGTTACTTGGTGACATCACTACTCTACGGAAGTAAAGACAAGAATTCAAACGAAGCGTTTCAGGTGTTTACATGTACAAACATATATATATAACTATCTAAAGGAAAGGGACAGATAGGTTAGGTCCTCTAATGCATCAATAATTATAATACAATAAAATAATATTATTCTGAAATGGTCCATTGTGCATAATGAGTACTTTTACTGTAACAGAGTATTTACACTGTGTATTAGTACTTCTACTGAAGTAAAAGATGTGAGTACTTCTTCAGTCTCTGCTCTCACAGGAGAAACTTTATAAAGTGCAACAACAGAATCAGAAGTTCACTAAATCATCAGAACTAATAAACAACAAGAAACTATTCAATGAAGAAGAAACAAGCAAACTGTGACACGTGCATGTAGTATGGATCACCATAGCAACACAGGAAGGTGGCGTGATGTGCTCAGAGAGATATTGATCTGTTGATTGACGGTCAGATGGACCAGTCAGTTTGTGTACAAGCCTCACGTAAACCGTGGGAGGGAGTGAAAGAGTTAATGCAGCTAAAAACAACACAAACAGAGTCACAGCTCCAGATTCATTCTAAAATGAAAAGCATGGATTAAAGATGAGCCTACAGAGCAACACAATATGAGTTGATGTGAATAAAGCTGGAACCAGCTGGATCTTATCTTCACTAGACACTGTTCTACTGCTAACCTCTCTGTCACTCCCCTCCAGCTCTCGGACCACTACTTCATGTCCTACTCCCTCTCCCTCTCCTCTCCCCCCTTACTTCCTCCACCTACCCACATGGTTTCTACCCGTAGTCACCTCCGCTCCCTCTCCCCCGCTGATCTTTCCTCTTCCGTTACCTCTGCCCTCCCTGACCCTGAATCCTTCTCTCTCCTATCCCCCGATACTGCTACTGATCTTCTCCTCTCCACCCTTTCCTCCTCTTTGGACAACCTCTGTCCCTTCACCTCCAGGCCTGCACGCCTAACTCCTCCTGCCCCGTGGCTGTCGGACTCAGTGCGTACTGATAGACGGAGCCTAAGAGCGGCTGAGCGTAAATGGAGAACAGGCAAACTCCCGGAGGACCTTCTTAACTTCCAATCTCTCCTTTCCACTTTTTCCTCCTCTCTAGCTACTGCTAAAGCGGCTTTTTTCCGCTCTAAAATCCTAACCTCTGCTTCCAATCCTAAAAACTCTTTGAAACTTTCTCTTCACTCCTCCAACCCCCACCCCCTCCTCCTACTTCCTCCCTTCTCCCTGATGATTTCGCCAACTTCTTTGACAAGAAGGTAAACGATATCAGATCCTCCTTCTCTCAGCCCCCTCTCCCTGTCCACCCTCTCCCTCTCTACCCTCTCCAGCTCTTCCCCCTCAGCTCCCCCTTCCCTCTCCACACCCCATCTTACCCTATTTTGCTCCCCTCTCCCCTAACGAGGTCCTCGACCTTGTTACATCTAACCGCCCCACCACGTGCTCCCTTGACCCGATCCCCTCCCCTCTTCTTCAGTCTATTGCCACTGAACTCCTTCCTTTCCTCACCCACCTCATCAACACATCTCTCGTCTCGGGATGCTTTCCCTCGGCTTTCAAGACTGCCAGAGTCACCCCCCTTCTGAAGAAACCATCACTTGACCCCTCTGATGTCAAGAACTTCAGACCGGCTTCTCTTCTACCCTTTCTATCCAAAACACTTGAACGCGCTGTCTCTAAACAACTGTCTTCCTACCTCCACCAGAACAACCTCTTGGACCCCCACCAGTCCGGGTTCAAGGTGGGTCACTCGTCAGAGACGGCCCTCCTTGCGGTGACAGAGTCGCTTCACACCGCGAGAGCGAACTCTCTCTCCTCTGTCCTGATTCTCCTGGACCTGTCAGCGGCGTTTGACACGGTGAACCACCAGATCCTCCTCTCCACCCTCGAGGGGATGGGCGTCTCAGGCTCTGCACTCTCCCTGTTTGCATCCTACCTGACAGGCTGATCCTACCAGGTGACATGGAGGGGGGCCGTGTCGGAACCATGCATGCTGACTACGGGGGTTCCACAAGGTTCAGTTCTGGGCCCCCTTCTCTTCTCGCTCTACACAACATCTCTGGGTTCTGTTATTCGCTCGCATGACTTCTCTTACCATTGTTATGCCGATGACACCCAGCTGGTCTTGTCATTTCCTCCCGGTGACACCCAAGTGGAGGCACGCATTGCTGCGTGCTTGGCTGACATCTCGAGGTGGATGGCGACACACCACCTGAAGCTCAACCTGGACAAAACCGAGCTACTGTTCCTCCCGGGGAAGGGTTGCCCCGCTGAGACCTGTCCATCACCATTGATGATGCCGTGGTGACGCCAACTGGGACTGTGAGGAATCTGGGTGTGACCCTGGACGACCAACTGTCGTTCTCAGCAAACATTGCATCGGTCACATGCTCCTGCAGATTCCTCCTCTACAACATCAGGAGGATTCTCCCCTTCCTCCCTGAGGAGACGGTGCAGGTGCTCTACAGGCTCTGGTCATCTCCCGCCTGGACTACTGCAACTCACTACTTGAGCCCCGGCGTCGGCCATCAGACCTCTGGAGCTCGTCCAGAAAGCTGCAGCTCGTCTGGTGTTCAATGACCCAAGTTCTCCCACACAACTTCCCTTCTCCGTTCTCTACACTGGCTCCCTGTAGGAGCATCCAGTTACAGACTCTGGTGCCTACAGGGCAGTGAGAGGAACAGCTCCTTCCTATCTCCAGGCCATGAAGCCCTACACCCCCCCACCACTCCTCTCTGCTGCCTCGGGGTGACTGGTTGCCCCGTCGCTCAGAGGTCCCTGCAGCCGATCCACCCGGTCACAGCTTCTTTCTGTCCTGACCCCTCAGTGGAGGAATGAACTCCCCACTGACCTCAGGACAGCAGAGTCACTGCCCATCTTTAACCTCACCTCTTCAAGAAGTACTACCTGATAAAGAAGTACTACCTGATAAAGAAGTACTACCTGATAAAGAAGTACTACTGATAAAGAAGCACTACCCTGAGCCTTCCTCGTAGCACTTATTGCATTCATATTAGTTTGTTTCACTTATTGTATTCGTTTACTGCACTTATCCTATTCGTAGTAGTTTGTAACACTTATTATATTCGTATTAGTCTGTTGCAATTATTGTTTTCGTAGTAATTTGCCTCTGCACTATACTTTTGCTCTGGTTTATGCTTTAAGATGCTTGTTTAAGAAAGGAGATGCACTTATGACTTCTGGTGACTAGTAGTTCTCTTGAATACCTATGTTGAATACACTTCCTGTAAGTCGCTTTGGATAAAAGCGTCTGCTAAATGACTGTAATGTAATGTAATGTAATGTAAAGAAAGCAGCTGAAAACATCCTGCAGCTTTATGAAGGATTTATTAAAGTAAAGAACCCAGAAACATGATGCCAGTGAACTGAGTGAGACACAGTTACAGAGAGAACCCAGACAGGAACACACACACTGCAGTAGTAATAGTAGTAGTAGTAAGTAGCTGTAACTGTGGATGTTAACACATCAGAAATCATTAAGAACACACTGACACCATCACTCTGACCTCAGCCTGTCCTGGTGGTCATGGAAACAGTCCTCTAATCTGTCATCAGTCAGCAGCTTCTTGAGAAATAAGACATCATCTGCATCTCAGAACTGCAGTTATATTATCTGTAAAACTAAAGACAACTCTCAGTAAAGGTCGTCCTCTTCCTGTAGGCAGATATACACTGAGGACAGCACATGAGACCATCAGAGACAGACAGAGAGACAGACGGCAGAGAGACAGTCTACCTGGACGTCATGGATCACCTGTTGATGCTGTTGCTGTTGCTGTGGAGCTCAGGTAGGACTCTGCTTCAGAGATGATGTGCTTTATTTAAATATGACTGTTGGATCAGAACACACACACACACACACACACACACACACACACACACACACACACACACACACACACACACGCAGTTTTGTGGAATTGCAATGAATGTGTTTATGACAATGGAGTGAGGACGTATTGTCGTGTCTTTCAACATTATCCGATCAAATTTAAAAAAGTATAAATAAATTAATATTCCTGCTGAAAAAGTGTTGTTAATTATTGACGGCATCAACTGTGCCAGACGCCATGTTAAGAAAAACGGCACAAAAGTATGAAGTTGAAGAGGAAACTTGATGATGTGCCCTGAACTTTATAACATCGTACACATTCTAGTTATTGATTATATTTTTAGTCAATATTCCTGCAATGACTGTATATTCAGTAATGATCTCTCTGTTCAGTGTGTTTCATGGTTTGAGGCGGAGTCTGTCATAGATTCACACTCATGATAAACTGAGTGGAATCATGCATCATGTGATCAGTGACAGTAATCTGATTGATATCAGCCTCACTGTTTCCTGTTCACTCTCCTACAGCCGTATCAGAGCATCATTAAGCTACTGCTAATGCTAACGCAACATCTCCTGCTGCTGCAGCTTCACATTAAAACACCTCAACATGACATCACAAGTCTTTTATTGTGAAGCACTCACAGGAAACACAATGTATTCATCACTGAGGTTAAAAACAGGAGAGACTTTAATGACTCACTGCCTCTGATTGGCTGAACCCTTCTAGGTGTTCCAGGTGTCTGCTCAAAGCCAACGTTAGCTTATGCTAAGCTCTACTACACATTGGAAAGGCCCAGGAGGAAAGCTCCTAAACCACAGCAGTTCACCTTTATGTTCCCGTAGTCCAAAGTTAGTCTACCCGGTCTGAAGAACTTTATTAAATTAGAGTTTAATGTTGGTAGTTTTATGAAACTGGATTGAATATCGAAAATGTACTCCAACGTTTTTTGGAGTTGGGAAGCTCAACAAACTGGCGTTACAAAAAGCTAATACCTTCTGGAATTGCTACCTAGCCAGCCAACCAGTCACACTTACAATATTCTAAATTACAATTGATATCTGGCCTCAAATGTTTTAACAATGACGTTGTTGTGAGTAACAGACAGATGAGCTCCTACAGAGCACATAGAAGGAACACAAGCAGACTGAGACACAAAGGTTTTCTGTAGAGCTAATAAATTATTTATTTGGTCGTCTTGTGTTCCTTTATGGTCCTTGTGTTCTTATTCACAGATTGTGCAGATGTAATGCTATGTTATGACATAAATAATGACCTTTAACCTCCTCTTCTGTGATTGGCTGAGAAGGAAGGAGATATCAAAAATAACAGACTTGTTTGTAAATGCAGGTTTAACTGTCTGTATATAAATGTAACAACATTTAAATAGGTTTGTGATGAAAACTGCAAATACAAAAAATATATTTGTTGATTTCTATTACATTTTCTTAAAACAACAAATATGTGCATATTTCTCCAGGACTCCAGGCTGAAGGAAATCACACATCAACAGGTAAATAGAAAAAGAAAAGAGAAATAAAGATTCAATGAAGCAGAATCAGCAGTCAAGGTTGAGTTTGTCCTTAATTATTTCATTTCTTTACGGACGACTCTCTTGTTTCTGTTCAGAACCTGTCAGGTTGGTGGGAGGAGACAGTCGCTGTGCAGGAACACTGGAGCTGAAACATCAAGGAGACTGGAGACCAGTATATGACTCTTACTGGAACCTGAAGAAAGCATCTGTTGTCTGTAGAGATCTGGACTGTGGCTCTGCTGCCTCAGTAGGACGGAGAGAGGAGTCCTCAAAGAGAAGATCTGTGTGGAGGATCTACTCTGACTGTGTTTATTCTGGATCTACTCTGAGGGAGTGTTCAACATCATATTCCTCTTCCTTCATCCTGGATCTCACCTGCTCAGGTAAGCCCATCAGTGACATCATCTATGTGCCGATCTGATTCCTATGTCTGGGTCCAGTCCCTCCCTAACTACATACTGTGAGTCTGTATATAAACACTCTCTGAGGTGGCTCTATCCCTTCATGAGCCTTCACCTGTCACTTCCTCATCAGGTGAACCGTTAGATTCCCTTTGTCTGCTTTCAAACGTGACTTTTCTGCATGTTGAACTCTACTGGCTCAGCACCTGGTACAGCTGAAGTGGAGACATGTTTCTTCATCCAGTTCAAGGCACATCTTCTGAGGAGTGGATACTTGTGTTCCATCAGTTGGTCCCATAACTCTTCATTCATGCCAGGTGTTTCCCTTGATTTGATCTCAATGTAGATCTGCAGTGAGAGAATCTCATTCTCAGCAGCAAAGCTGTCCAGAACACTGATACTATGCTGCTCTCAGTAAATGTTATTAATGTATTCATGTTTTATTATGGCAGTATGATTATGAGGTCATGGAGTGATTGTGTGAGAACTGTCACTGGCTTTATTTACACACTTTGCTCATTTACACAATCCTCATGTGCAGGAGGTGAACATTCTCCAGGTGAGGTGAGTGAAGAAGGCAGAGTGTGTGACAGTCACCATGGTGACTCCAGTGAGCTCTGATAGCTGCATCAGATAGCCGTTTTCACTTTGTCTGTGTACAGTATGCTGTATCTGTCCTTATGGAATAAACCATGAAGAAATCAATAAAGTGGAGTTCACTGCAGAGACTCCACTCACAAAAACTATATGAACACTGAGATCCTACTTGGTGATATATGTACAGTATCAGAAGATTGTTGAAAGCTCTTTACACTCTGTTCTGCAGTTCTTTAACACTATTTAAGTTTTCTAACAGATGATGATCATTTCATCAGCTGCTCCACAGATGACCACGAGTGTCGGTAGTTCAGCCTCTCCTCTGCACTGAAGAGAGCATAAAGCGCTGATGAAATATTAAGGGACGTTTGATTTGAGGATTGACTCCGTTTATATCTTTAACATTGAAATGTGCTGATGGTTATGGCTCAGAAGCACAAGTAACACTGCTGGTCTGATGTTTATGATAAAGAGAATATATAAGTGCACAGTAACGTGTGATATGAAGAGAAATGAAATGTGTAAGAGGCATCATAATAGCTGTTCATTCAACTTTCTGGACTCAGCCATCTTGTTTTTTTGCAACCAGAAGTCACATGAGAGGGAGGAGCTCAGTAAACCCATGTTCAGACAACCAAAGTGTTAAAATGAACTTTCAAGAAGTGAAAACACTCTGAAAGGGTTAAAGTTGTGAGAGCAAAACATGGACAACTCTCAGACCGGACAACGCTGTGGTGTCAACCTGTCAATCAGTGTGTAGCCCCGCCCTAAAGCATCCCCTGCTTTATGGTGTGTTTGACTCTAAATGGAGCATCATTTACTAAATGAACATCATGCTGTATTGAAGAAGACTTGAAACTAGAGATTGAGACCATAAACTCATGTTTACAATGTTTACTGAGGGAATAAATCAAGAGAGAAGTAGAGTCATTTTCTCATAGACTTCTATACAACCAGAGGAGTCGCCCCCTGGTGGACAGCAGAGAGAATGCAGCTTTAACACATGAAGCTTTGACTTCATGTTTCAGAACCAGAGGTTGACATCTGGACTGTACCCAGCATGCATCAGCAAGCCAAAGCTTTAATGTGATTTATTATTGATTGTTGTTCAACTTGTTAGTGTTGTTAATAGTAGCCCACATGTAAAAGTGTTTTTGTGTAAAGTAATACATTTGATGATTTTTACCATTGTGACCCATTCTACTTATGTACTTATGAAAACCTCAGTCAATGCACTGTGTGTTATGAACTAATATGTTTATATGATATGTTTGTATTATTAGTAATATTGGTTTATTATTTTTACTAATGTTGACTTATTGTATTTATTAATTGCACCTCTGAATCTTTTTATTTAGTGTCTGGTGATTTTTCTCTCTCTCTCTTTCATCTTCTATCATCTCTACAGACTCCAGACCTGTCAGGCTGGTGGATGGGACTAGTCTGTGCTCAGGTAGACTGGAGGTGAAGTCCAACCAGTGGTGGTCCTCAGTGTGTGAAGATGACTTTGACCAGCAGGATGCAGAGGTGGTCTGTAGGGAGCTTGGCTGTGGGGCTCCTTCAGTCCTCCAGGGGGCGCTCTATGGAGAAGTGGAGGCTCCAATGTGGACCAAAGAGTTCCAGTGTGGAGGCCATGAGTCTGCTCTCCTGGACTGTAGAAGCTCAGGCTCAGATAGAAACACCTGCTCACCTGGCAAAGCTGTTGGACTCACCTGCTCAGGTAGAAGAGGAGCTGCAGCTTTGATCTGGTTCATTTCTGTTCTACTGAAACTCACTTTGTTCCTTTACTGACGACTCTCTGGTTTCTGTTCAGAACCTGTCAGGTTGGTGGGAGGAGCCAGTCGCTGTGCAGGAACACTGGAGCTGAAACATCAACGAGACTGGAGACCAGTAGATGGCTCTGGAGTGACCCTGAAGACAGCATCTGTTGTCTGTAGAGATCTGGACTGTGGCTCTGCTGTTTCTGTAGGACGGAGAGAGTCCTTAGAGAGATCTGTGTGGAGGATCTACTCTAACTGTGTTTATTCTGGATCTACTCTGATGGAGTGTTCAACATCACATTCCTCTTCCTCCATCGTGTATCTCACCTGCTCAGGTAAGCCCATCAGTGACATCATCTATGTGCCAATCTGATTCCTATGTCTGGGTCCAGTCCCTCCCTAACTACATACTGTGAGTCTGTATATAAACACTCTCTGAGGTGGCTCTATCCCTTCATGAGCCTTCACCTGTCACTTCCTCATCAGGTGAACCGTTAGATTCCCTTTGTCTGCTTTCAAACGTGATTTTTCTGCATGTTGAACTCTACTGGCTCAGCACTGTTGAAGAAAATCATTCAAGTCCGGGTCAGAAGTTGCTGTGGTTTGAGTTTAATCAGAGGATCGTATGCCGGCACACTGGTGAATGTTGCTGTTAGTTAGAGTCTGATGGTGGCACCTTGCATGGTAGCCTGTCATCAGTGTGTGAATGGGTGAATGATATGTAATATACTGACTGACTGTAAAATGACTGTACTGTACTGTACTTTGCTGTGGTTTGATACAGAGCACATCTGAGCCGGTGAGTTGACCCAGAGCAAAGGGAAAGGAAGCATTCTATAGAGAAAGCCAAAGCAGTGGTTCAACTGTATGTGAGTAGTAACAACAAAAGGTAGGGAATACCATGACCAGACATCATGGAATTACAAGTGGTAACAAAAGGCAGGAAGGACACCCCTCTGGTGTTTGACTTAGTCAAGGGGTGTAGGAGATTAGAGAGGTATGAAGGGCTTTGATGAGGAGAATCTTGAACTGTATTCTTTGTTGTATGGGGAGCCAGTGGAGGTTTTGAAGGACTGATGTGGTCTCTGGTGGACCTGCCGTACAGGATGCTGGTGCAGTAGTCCAGTCGAGAGGTGATGGAGGCGTCGAGTGTTTCAGCAGCTGAGGAGGAGAGGGATGGGCCTCGTCTGTACTGCTCAAAAGTTTATTCTTCATCAATCCACACTTTTTTTTATATATGCTACAGGTTATACCTAGAGTCTACTTGGTCATTCAAAATACAGCAAGACATTATTTAAGGCAAGACAATTTAAACAACCCAAGCTGGGTCAATAAAACAATAGTAATCAAACAAGAGCAATTCAAACTAACAACAAAGAAGTAGAAATAATCTAAAGAAAAGAACATTTGAAATAATAATCAACCAATATATAATCAAATCAATTATTCAATGCTTCAAACCAAATGACTTCTTGTATGGTATGTGTGGAATGAATCCACACAGCAGTGTTGAGGTTTGGTCTACTATCAGCACACAGACAGGTACTGGTATCTTCATGGGTCTGCATTGCTCCTCTGCTCCTCTGATGGCTGTGTGTGTCCTACATCTTCTTCTGGGTCTCTGGGTCTCTGGGACTCTGACTCCATTGGTGTCCTACGTACCTCCATGCCGTGCGTTGTCTTTCAGAGGAGGAAGTCCTGAACAGTGATGCAGCCAAATTCTGCTGCTCCGCAGGCGATGAGGAAGAGGACCCACTGGATGTAATTACAGGATGTAATGGTTTCTAGTACATGTTGGAGGATGGGCAGTCTTTCACTCAATGATTTTGCTCACGACCAAAGAAGCAGTAGTCATGACCTTTGTGTGAGAAAGGTGACATGTGGCTTTGTTCATGGTGTGAATGATCTCTTGTTCTACGTCTTTGGCCCCTCTCTTTGAAGGTTCCTCTGCCACCGCGTCCTCCCCTGGTTGCTCTGCCCGAGTAGTGAGACACTTGGACAAACAGCGTTTCATGCATTTCATATTCCCTTTGTTCTGTGTTGCAGGGAACTTTACAGGCAACAACTACTTTGTTTTTCAAATCATGTGACAAAGTTAGTTTTACCAGTTGCATCCTGTCAGGACTGTGGGGAAGGTGTATTGTGCATACCGAGTCCCATCCTTCTAACCATTTATTTTATTATGACATCTTTGGGAACATCTGTCAAAGGTAGCTTTTAGCTCTCTTCGGCTCCAAGGCTTGTAAACATCTTTCCCTATTGTAACCACTGGAGCCAATTTGGTTTGGATAGTTTTCTTCACCCAACCCCCATCTTCATATCCCTGACTGATGACCTCAGATCTTGGGCACTCCAAAATGCAGTCATCATCATCATCAGTACTGTTATCACTGGATTATTTTACCTCTTTCATAGGATAAAGGCTTTTGATTTGATCGTTTTGTTCTTTTTGTGGTCTTGGAGGACCTGTCCAGTTGGTTCTATAATTAAATATTTGTCTGCGTTGTCACAGTTCGTCTTCCATACTCCCTGTCACTCTGTCTCACTCACATAATTGGCTCACTCTGTTCACCTGCCTGTCACTCTCTCTCAGTTCACTCCAGCCACTCCCAGTTCCACTTCCAGCTCACAGCCCAGCCCCCTCTCTCTCACCACACTCTCCCTCACTCACCTAATCAGCCTCATGCAGCGCACCTGTCCGCCACGCCCACTTCATCAGCACAATCACTCTCACCTGCTCACTCTGCTGCACCTACACCCTGCAGTATTTAAACTCCAGTCAGTCACACACTCGCTGCCAGATCGTTCGTTGCATTCATGCCAGACCTTCCAGCAATTTCCCTCGGACTGATTTCCCGTTGCCAACCCTGCCTGTCTGGACTTCCCTGCCTTGCCTGTGCCCCGGTCAACGACTCAGCCTTCTGTCCCCTACCACCGGATTCCCCTACCTTGCCTTTGCCTTGGTTAGCCTCCTTAGCCTTCTGTCCCCGACCCCAAGTTTAGCCTCCGCTTCCTCTGGTTTCCGTCTGTCTGATCCCCTGCCTGTTTCCCACTGTGAGTCATATCCTGCCTGTCTGTCTGCTGTGTGCTCAGCTTTGAATAAAGCTCCAGAACTTTATCTGCCTCCTGGTCGTTCTGCTTTTGGGTCCACATCACATCCGTGACAGTACGATCTGGCCACGACATGGACCCAGCATTCGACACCTCGTCACAGGCCCGGTTCGTGTTCATCGAAGAAGCACTCCAGAGACGCGAGACCCAGGTTGTCACCAACACCGCCGACGTTCGCCACGCCCTGGCGAGCAGCAACCAGGCCTGGACTGCCTTGTTTAACAACAGCCATTTCGCAGACCTTCGCTCAGCCTGTCCCTAAGCTTGTCTCGCCGGCTTTCCGGCCGACGCCTGCACCTCCTGTCCCGCCGGCTTTCCGGCTGACGTCTGTCCGGTCGGCGTTCCGGCCGACTCCTGACCCATCGGCGTTCCTGCCGACTCCTGACCCGTCGGAGTCCCGGCCGGCTCCTGTCCCGTCGGCGTTCCGGCCGACTCCTGACTCGTCGGCATTCCTGCCGAATCCTTCACCTCCTGACCCGTCGGCTTTCCTGCCAACTCCTGCACCTCCTGACCCGTCGGCGTTCCTGACGACTCCTTCACCTCCTGACCCGTCGGCTTTCCTGCCGACTCCTGCACCTCCTGACCCGTCGGCGTTCCTGCCGACTCCTTCACCTACTGACCCGTCGGCCTTCCTGCCGACTCCTGCACCTCCTGACCTGTCGCCGCTCCGGCAGACTCCTGACCCGCCCGTCCCGTCGGCGCTCCGGCTGACTCCAGTCCCGGCTGGGCCGCAGCCTTCCCCGGGTCCCGTCCCGGCTGCAGCGTCCCCCTGCTCCTGTTCCAGCCTTGCCGCCAGAGCCCCAGGTCTGAGAGACCTTGCCGCGAGAGCCCCAGTGTCCAGAGCTCCAGTCTCCAGAGCCCCAGTCTCCAGAGCCCCTCGCCCGACCTCCAGAGATGATCCGCCCGCCTCGAGAGACCCTCGCCCGACCTTCAGAGAGGCCTGGGAGGCACCGTTGGCCTGGTCGTCCTCGTGACCGACCCCCAGAGAGGCCCCGTCGGCCTCCAGTTCGCCCCCCCAGAGGGGTTCTGCCTGTCCGCCTTGGTTGTCCTCCTGTTCGCCCCCCTCCAGAGGAGTCGCCCCCTGATGGACAGGAGAGAGAATGCAGCTTTAACACATGAAGCTTTGACTTCATGTTTCAGAACCAGAGGTTGACACCTGGACAGCACCCAGCATGCATCAGCAATCCAAAGCTTTAATGTGATTTATTATTGATTGTTGTTCAACTTGTTAGTGTTGTTAATAGTAGCCGACATGTAAAAGTGTTTTTGTGTAAAGTAATACATTTGATGATTTTTCCCCTTTTTACCATTGTGACCCATTCTACTTATGTACTTATGAAAACCTCAGTCAATGCACTGTGTGTTATGAACTAATATGTTTATATGGTATGTTTGTATTATTAGTAATATTGGTTTATTATTTTTTACTAATGTTGACTTATTGTATTTATTAATTGCACCTCTGAATCTTTTTATTTAGTGTCTGGTGATTTTTCTCTCTCTCTCTTTCATCTTCTATCATCTCTACAGACTCCAGACCTGTCAGGCTGGTGGATGGGACTAGTCTGTGCTCAGGTAGACTGGAGGTGAAGTCCAACCACTCTCACCAGTCCAACCAGTGGTGGTCCTCAGTGTGTGAAGATAACTTTGACCAGCAGGATGCAGAGGTGGTCTGTAGGGAGCTTGGCTGTGGGGCTCCTTCAGTCCTCCAGGGGGCGCTCTATGGAGAAGTGGAGGCTCCAATGTGGACCAAAGAGTTCCAGTGTGGAGGCCATGAGTCTGCTCTCCTGGACTGTAGAAGCTCAGGCTCAGATAGAAACACCTGCTCACCTGGCAAAGCTGTTGGACTCACCTGCTCAGGTAGAAGAGGAGCTGCAGCTTTGATCTGGTTCATTTCTGTTCTACTGAAACTCACTTTGTTATTTTACTGACGACTCTCTTGTTTCTCTCTTGTTTCTGTTCAGAACCTGTCAGGTTGGTGGGAGGAGCCAGTCGCTGTGCAGGAACACTGGAGCTGAAACATCAAGGAGACTGGAGACCAGTATATGGCTCTAACTGGAACCTGAAGAAAGCATCTGTTGCCTGTAGAGATCTGGACTGTGGCTCTGCTGTTTCTGTAGGAGAGAGAGAGGAGTCCTCAGAGAGATCTGTGTGGGGGATCAACTCTTACTGTGTTTATTCTGGATCTACTCTGAGGGAGTGTTCAACATCATATTCCTCTTCCTCCATCGTGTATCTCACCTGCTCAGGTAAGCCCATCAGTGACATCATCTATGTGCCGATCTGATTCCTATGTCTGGGTCCAGTCCCTCCCTAACTACATACTGTGAGTCTGTATACAAACACTCTCTGAGGTGGCTCTATCCCTTCATGAGCCTTCACCTGTCACTTCCTCAAGAGCTTTGCCTTACGGCTCAGCTCCTTCTTCACCAAAACGGTCCGGTACAACGCCCGCATCACTGCTGACGCTGCACCGAACCGCCTGTCCATCTCCCGCTCCATTTTACCCTCACTCATGAATAAGATCCCGAGATACTTGAACTCCCTCGCTTGGGGCAGTGACTCACTCCCAACCCAGAGGGTGCAATCCACCGTTTTCCGGAAGAGAACCATGGCCTCAGACTTGGAGGTTCTGACTCTCATCCCGACCACTTCACACTCGGCTGTGAACCGCCCCAGTGCGTGCTGAAGGTCACGTTCTGAACCACATCATCTGCAAAAAGCAGGGATGTGATTATGAGGTCCCCAAACCGGAAACTCTCCTCCCCCCGGCTGCGCCTTGAAATCCTCTCCATGAAAATCACAAACAGGATTGGTGACAATGGGCAGCCCTGGCGGAGGCCAACACGCACTGGGAACAAGCTCGACTTTGTGCCGAGTATCCGGACACAGCTCTCACTTTGGTCATACAAGGACCGAATGGCTCGTAGTAACGAACCAGGTACCCCATATTCCCGCAGTACCCCCCACAGGACTCCCCGAGGAACACGGTCGAAGGCCTTCTCCAAGTCCACAAAACACATGTAGACTGGATGAGAAAACTCCCATGCACCCTCCAACAGACCTGCAAGGGTAAAGAGTTGGTCCGCTGTTCCACGTCCAGGACGGAATCCGCATTGCTCCTCCTGAATCCGAGGTTCGACAATCGGACGGAGCCTCCTTTCCAGCACCCTGGAGTAAACTTTCCCGGGGAGGCTGATCAGTGTGATATCCCTATAATTGGAACACACTCTCCGGTCCCCCTTTTTGAAAATGGGAACCACCACCCCGGTCTGCCACTCCACAGGCACTGTACCCGACTTCCACGCGACAGTGAAGAGACGTGTCAACCAAGACAGCCCAACAATGTCCAGAGCCTTTAGCATCTCCGGTCGAATCTCATCCACTCCTAGCGCTTTGCCGCTGAAGAGCTTTTTAACTACCTCAACGACCTCCGCCAGGCATATGGACGAGTCTTCCCCTGAGTCTTCAGACTCTTCCACAGAGGACGTGTTGGTCGGGTTCAGGAGTTCCTCAAAGTGTTCTTTCCACCGCTCGACAATATCCCCAGTCCGGGTCTGCAGTTCTCCCCCCCTGCTGAGCGCAGCCTGAGAAAAGCCCTGTTTCCCCTTTCTGAGTCGTCTCACGGTTTGCCAGAACTTCCTTGAGGCCCTTCGAAAGTCCTTCTCCATGGCCTCGCCGAACTCCTCCCACACCCGGGTTTTTGCCTCAGCAACCGCCGCAGCTGCCCTTCTGGTCAACCAGTACCTGCCTGCTGATTCAGGAGACCCCTGGGCCAACCAAGCCCGAAAGGCCTCCTTCTTCAGCTTGACGGCCTCCTTCACCACAGGTGTCCACCAGCGGGTTCTCGGATTGCCGCCACGACAGGCACCGATCGGCTTCCGACCACAACTCCTAGCAGCAGCTTCCACAATGGAGGATTTGAACATGGCCCACTTGGATTCCATGTTCCCAGCCTCCCCCGGGATGCACAAGAAATTATTCCGGCGGTGGGAGTTGAAGACCCTGCGGACAGGATCCTCAGCCAGACGTTCCCAGTTCACCCTCACTACACGTTTGGGTTTACCGGGTCTGTCCGGCAGCCTCCCCCGCCACCTGATCCAACTCACCACCAGGTGGTGATCAGTTGACAGCTCTGCTCCTCTCTTCACCCGAGTGTCCAAGACATACGGCCGCAGGTCTGATGACACAACTACCAAGTCAATCATAGACCTTTGGCCTAGGGTGTTCTGGTACCAAGTACACTTATGAACCTCCCTATGCTCAAACATGGTGTTTGTTATGGACAGTCCATGACTAGCACAGAAGTCCAACAACAAAGCACCACTCGGGTTCAGATCGGGCAGGCCGTTCCTCCCAATCACACCCCTCCAGGTTTCTCCATCGTTACCCACGTGAGCATTGAAGTCTCCCAGAAGAACTATGGAGTCCCCAGTCGGCGCCCTTTCCAGAACACCACCCAAGGACTCCAAGAAGGCTGCGTACTCCAAACTGCCGTTTGGTGCATAGGCACAAATGACAGTCAGAGACTTTCCCCCTGCGATTCCCAGTCGCAGAGAGGCGACCCTCTTGTTCTCCGGGGAGAACTCCAGAACAGCGGCGCTCAGCCGGGGGCTTGTGAGTATCCCCACACCCGCCCGGCGCCTCTCACCCTGGGCAACTCCGGAAAAGGAAAAAGTCCAGCCCCTCTCCAGGAGTTTGGTTCCAGAACCGGCGCTATGCGTGGAGGTGAGCCCAACTATATCTAGTTGGTAGCGCTCCACTTCCCGCACCAGCTCCGGTTCCTTCCCAACCAGAGAGGTGACATTCCACGTCCCTAGAGCTAGTCTGTGATGCCGGGGGTCAGCACGCCCAGGTTTCCGCCCCAGCCTGCCGCCCAGCTCACATTGCACCCGACCCCAATGCCTATCCCTGCGGGTGGTGGGCCCACAGGGTGGGGGCACGATGTAGCTTTTTCGGGCTGGGCCCTGCCGGGCCCCATGTGCCAAGGACCGGCCACCAGACGCTCGCCGGCGAGCTCCCCTACCAGGTCTGGCTCCAGGAGGGTGCCCCGGTTTCCCTATTCCGGGCAAGGTGCCACAACCTTGCATCGTCCGATTCATTGGGGTTTTGTGAATTGCTCTTAGTCTGACCCCTCCCCCGAGACCACTTTGCCTTGGGAGACCCTACCAGGAGCTATTGCCCCCGACAACACAGCTCTCAGGATCACTGGGGCACACAAACCCCTCCACCACGATAAGGTGGCGATTCATTGGAGGAGTATTATTAATAATATTGTTTATTATTTTTTACTAATGTTGACTTATTGTAGTTATTAATTTTACCTCTGAATCTTTTTATTTAGTGTCTGGTGATTTTTCTCTTTCATCTTCTATCATCTCTACAGACTCTGTCAGGATGGTGAATGGGACTAGTCTGTGCTCAGGTAGACTGGAGGTGAAGTCCAACCACTCTAACCAGTCCAACCAGTGGTGGTCCTCAGTGTGTGAAGATGACTTTGACCAGCAGGATGCAGAGGTGGTCTGTAGGGAGCTTGGCTGTGGGGCTCCTTCAGTCCTCCAGGGGGCGCTCTATGGAGAAGTGGAGGCTCCAATGTGGACCAAAGAGTTCCAGTGTGGAGGCCATGAGTCTGCTCTCCTGGACTGTAGAAGCTCAGGCTCAGATAGAAACACCTGCTCACCTGGCAAAGCTGTTGGACTCACCTGCTCAGGTAGAAGAGGAGCTGCAGCTTTGATCTGGTTCATTTCTGTTCTACTGAAACTCACTTTGTTCTTTTACTGACGACTCTCTTGTTTCTGTTCAGAACCTGTCAGGTTGGTGGGAGGAGCCAGTCGCTGTGCAGGAACACTGGAGCTGAAACATCAAGGAGACTGGAGACCAGTAGATGACTCTTACTGGACCCTGAAGGAAGCATCTGTTGTCTGTAGAGATCTGGACTGTGGCTCTGCTGCCTCTGTAGGACGGAGAGAGGAGTCCTCAGAGAGATCTGTGTGGAGTATTTTCTCTGACTGTGTTTATTCTGGATCTGGTCTGAGGGAGTGTTCAACATCACATTCCTCTTCCTTCATCCTGGATCTCACCTGCTCAGGTAAGCCCATCAGTGACATCATCTATGTGCCGATCTGATTCCTATGTCTGGGTCCAGTCCCTCCCTAACTACATACTGTGAGTCTGTATATAAACTCTCTGAGGTGGCTCTATCCCTTCATGAGCCTTCGCCTGTCACTTCCTCATCAGGTGAACCGTTAGATTCCCTTTGTCTGCTTTCAAACGTGACTTTTCTGCATGTTGAACTCTACTGGCTCAGCACCTGGTACAGCTGAAGTGGAGACATGTTTCTTCATCCAGTTCAAGGCACATCTTCTGAGGAGTGGATATTTGTGTTCCATCAGTTGGTCCCATAACTCTTCATTCATGCCAGGTGTTTCCCTTCATTTGATCTCAATGTAGATCTGCAGTGAGAGAATCTCGTTCTCAGCAGCAAAGCTGTCCAGAACACTGATACTATGCTGCTCTCAGTAAATGTTATTAATGTATTCATGTTTTATTATGGCAGTATGATTATGAGGTCATGGAGTGATTGTGTGAGAACTGTCACTGGCTTTATTTACACACTTTGCTCATTTACACAATCCTCATGTGCAGGAGGTGAACATTCTCCAGGTGAGGTGAGTGAAGAAGGCAGAGTGTGTGACAGTCACCATGGTGACTCCAGTGAGCTCTGATAGCTGCATCAGATAGCCGTTTTCACTTTGTCTGTGTACAGTATGCTGTATCTGTCCTTATGGAATAAACCATGAAGAAATCAATAAAGTGGAGTTCATTGCAGAGACTCTACTCACAAAAACTATATGAACACTGAGATCCTACTTGGTGATATATGTACAGTATCAGAAGATTGTTGAAAGCTCTTTACACTCTGTTCTGCAGTTCTTTAACACTATTTAAGTTTTCTAACAGATGATGATCATTTCATCAGCTGCTCCACAGATGACCACGAGTGTCGGTAGTTCAGCCTCTCCTCTGCACTGAAGAGAGCATAAAGCGCTGATGAAATATTAAGGGACGTTTGATTTGAGGATTGACTCTGTTTATATCTTTAACATTGAAATGTGCTGATAGTTATGGCTCAGAAGCACAAGTAACACTGCTGGTCTGATGTTTATGATAAAGAGAATATATAAGTGCACAGTAACGTGTGATATGAAGAGAAATGAAATGTGTAAGAGGCATCATAATAGCTGTTCATTCAACTTTCTGGACTCAGCCATCTTGTTTTTTTGCAACCAGAAGTCACATGAGAGGGAGGAGCTCAGTAAAACCATGTTCAGACAACCAAAGTGTTAAAATGAACTTTCAAGAAGTGAAAACACTCTGAAAGGGTTAAAGTTGTGAGAGCAAAACATGGACAACTCTCAGACCGGACAACGCTGTGGTGTCAACCTGTCAATCAGTGTGTAGCCCCGCCCTAAAGCATCCCCTGCTTTATGGTGTGTTTGACTCTAAATGGAGCATCATTTACTAAATGAACATCATGCTGTATTGAAGAAGACTTGAAACTAGAGATTGAGACCATAAACTCATGTTTACAATGTTTACTGAGGGAATAAATCAAGAGAGAAGTAGAGTCATTTTCTCATAGACTTCTATACAACCAGAGGAGTCGCCCCCTGGTGGACAGCAGAGAGAATGCAGCTTTAACACATGAAGCTTTGACTTCATGTTTCAGAACCAGAGGTTGACATCTGGACAGTACCCAGCATGCATCAGCAAGCCAAAGCTTTAATGTGATTTATTATTGATTGTTGTTCAACTTGTTAGTGTTGTTAATAGTAGCCGACATGTAAAAGTGTTTTTGTGTAAAGTAATACATTTGATGATTTTTACCATTGTGACCCATTCTACTTATGTACTTATGAAAACCTCAGTCAATGCACTGTGTGTTATGAACTAATATGTTTATATGGTATGTTTGTATTATTAATAATATTTTTTATTAGTTTTCTAATGTTGACTTATTGTATTTATTAATTGCACCTCTGAATCTTTTTATTTAGTGTCTGGTGATTTTTCTCTCTCTCTCTTTCATCTTCTATCATCTCTACAGACTCCAGACCTGTCAGGCTGGTGGATGGGACTAGTCTGTGCTCAGGTAGACTGGAGGTGAAGTCCAACCAGAGGTGGTCCTCAGTGTGTGAAGATGACTTTGACCAGCAGGATGCAGAGGTGGTCTGTAGGGAGCTTGGCTGTGGGGCTCCTTCAGTCCTCCAGGGGGCGCTCTATGGAGAAGTGGAGGCTCCAATGTGGACCAAAGAGTTCCAGTGTGGAGGCCATGAGTCTGCTCTCCTGGACTGTAGAAGCTCAGGCTCAGATAGAAACACCTGCTCACCTGGCAAAGCTGTTGGACTCACCTGCTCAGGTAGAAGAGGAGCTGCAGCTTTGATCTGGTTCATTTCTGTTCTACTGAAACTCACTTTGTTCTTTTACTGACGACTCTCTGGTTTCTGTTCAGAACCTGTCAGGTTGGTGGGAGGAGCCAGTCGCTGTGCAGGAACACTGGAGCTGAAACATCAAGGAGACTGGAGACCAGTAGAATATATATATGGCTCTGACTGGACCCTGAAGGCAGCATCTGTTGCCTGTAGAGAGCTGGACTGTGGCTCTGCTGTTTCTGTAGGAGAGAGAGAGGAGTCCTCAAGGAGAGATCTGTGTGGAGGATCAACTCTGACTGTGTTCATTCTGGATCTACTCTGATGGAGTGTTCAACATCATATTCTTCTTCCTCCATCCTGGATCTCACCTGCTCAGGTAAGCCCATCAGTGACATCATCTCTTCCTCTGTGGTTTTCCATTGGACTGAACTGTTAAGTTATCCAGGACAACGACATTCTGAAGTTCAGAGAGCTTCACCTGGCAGGACACACCTGTCTGTCTGTCTGACCTGTGACATCACCTCCTTTTTTCAGGGTCCCTTTTTGTCGAACAAAGATGGAATGTGAACTTTGTTGTTGTTGTTGTTATTATTGTTGTTATTGTTATTATTATTATTATTATTATTGTTGTTTTGTTGTTATTATTATTATTATTATACAGTACAACAGGAATGAGTCATTTTTACACTTTCTGTCCCTCATCACATAGTTAATGTGTTTTCTGATGTTTTTTGGTCAGATGTCTGAAATCAGGTCTGTGTTTAACTCAAGCTGAAGACATTTGAACGATTTGTTCTACGATATAAAATCATTAAATACCCCTCTGGTGAATGTAGAATAATACAAATCCCAAATAGAAATAATCCAATCAGATGTTTGTGGATTGTTGGACTACAAACATACATCATTCCTGCAGAACTCTAGTACTAGACAAAAGACAAACATTAACAGAACAATACAAGGGACACAAAACAGTAAACACAGATTCAACATTTATGAATGTGAACTTTCATCTTCTCTCTGTGTTTACAGACCTGCTCCTTCAACCAAACATCTCTGTGTCCTGCTCCACTGACGGGGTCTCCGAGGCCCAGCAGCAGGGGGCTCAGGTGCTGAGGGGCTCCACCTTCACCATCTGCTGCTCCATCCAGCCACAGTACCCAGGAGGCTCCTTCCAGCTCACCTTCACCTCCTCCAACTCAGCACACAACTACACCCAGCCAGCTGTCAATCACTCTGCCCACTTCCTGTTTCCTGCTGCAGAGCCCGCCCACCAAGGAAGCTACAGCTGTGTTTATCACCTCTATGTTTTCTCTCATAACTTCTCCTCTGAGAGCCGTCTGCTCTCTCTCACTGTCCCAGGTAAGCTGACTGTTTACATGCAGGTTAGGAGAAGATGATTGGTCCAATCTGACTGAAAATGATCAGCTGACCACAGAGTCCATGCATGTTGTTGTTTCTGGAATGACACTGTGTCATTGTGTTACAAATGTCATATAGTAACCAAACCTGAACCAAGTCTATAAACGGCAACATGAAAGAATAAACTGTAGGACGGAGCATGTTTGGTTACCAGGATAACTCTGGTTCTCTGAGAACTGAGGGAGGCGTTTCACTGAGAAGCACCTTCTGACTCCACCAATCACAGAAGCTCCACCACATCGCTCATTAAACCACTTAGCCGCTAACTATCTACCAATCAGAAGCAAGAAGGGCGGTGTGCTCCGATACCTCACTCAGAGAACCAGGGTTATCCTGGTAACCAAACATTGAGACAGTAGTTAGGTTGTTACTGCTCATGATAGCCACTATGCTTTATTTGATTCCAAACTAAGCCCCGCCCCTCTAACGCTGACTGGCCAATCACAGCGTAGCATGGTCCAGCTCTGACCAGGAGCTCTGGTGATGAAAACAGGACGTAGGTGATGACATCACTGTAACATGAAACCAAAACTAACCAGATCAAATGAAACAAAGTCACAAAAACACAAACCTTCATTCTGACTGACTCTCAAACAGAACATTTACCGCTGAAGACTTTAGACTCTGTATGAAGTCAAGTCATGAAGAGTAATAGTCTCAGTGGTTCTAGATTCCAGCTTCAATGGAGCTGTTGGACTCATGATGTTGTGTGATGTGATGACTGTCCGTGTGTTTGATCAGATCCAACACCTCTTATCATCAAAGCGGTCCTCCTGCCGCTGACTCTGCTGTTGGAGAACGTTGCCCTCTACTTCTACTGTAAGGTACTGACACACGTCTGTTGTTTAGACCAGCGACTGGAATGAAGCTCTCGCTCTGTGTTTAGTGAACTGAACACAGGACTGTGCTGTCATGTCTCTGCAGGCCAGAAGGGGGAGGAAGCCGGGCAGACGGGAGAACATTGAGCTGGATGAGTTTAACCTGGGTGTTCCTGCAGCTGAAGAAGAAGGAGCTCAGGGAGCAGAGTAGCTCCTCCAAGGAGCTCATCTCACATCCAGATGGATTTCTAACACACAGCCACCATCAGCTCACTTTATACCATGTTCCCTTTAAACAAGAAGAATATCATATTACATTATTAGAGCCTGTCTTTGTTACTCTCTTCTGACTTCCTGGCTCTCAGCTCAAAGCCCATTGGTTCCTGCTGAAGACGTGAGTCTTTAGAAACACCTCCCTGATATAAAGGTTCATTTAGAACTAGACTTGAGAGCAGGTTTACCAGAGTCCAAGCAGCCGGCGTCTTAGAAAGCAAAGACTACCAGGAACAATGTTAATGTTATATATTAAGTAGAAACAACGTTTAACATTGACATACATCTTCTACATTCTGTGTCACAATTCTCAATGTTCAAATCACATTTAGTGACATTTGAACAGTTGAATCCTGAGATCAAAGGAAACCTTGTTTCAGACCCACCTACTGCTGGATGTGTAGATCTGGAGCTCATCAGGTTGATGAACCACATCTGGTGCCATGACGACAATCTGATGGTGTTTGTGAGTTTAAATAATAATAATAATATAGAATGAACTCATGACTTCTCTTCAGCGCTCCCTGTTGGTTCACATGGCTCATTTATTGTACTGAGCAGGATTTAGTCATCAGGACTACATTTAGATAAAGATCATCTTAATAATAGAAATATGAACAACGATGCGTCCCGCTGAGACCGGCCCCTAACACATCATTTATCTGGGAGTAAGAATATTTACTATTTAGCTCATTGTTGTACTTCATGATTTTACTTATTTTTGGTGTTAAGGATTTTACAAAAACAAAAAGTATAACTAAGGGTTTCACTTATTTCATTAGAAGTTTTCTTATTTTTGTACTTAATGAATTTTTTAATTACATAATTTAATCTTTTTTTATAGTTTAGTCTTTTCTTATTTCATAAGAGTGTTATTAAGGATTTTGCTTATTTGTTATGATTAAGGATTTTGCTTTCTTCATAAGAACATTGTAATTATGTTTTTTTTATAGTTAATTATTTTGGATATTTCATAACAATTCTATAATGAAGGATTTTGCAAAAATCACAAGCCTTTCCTTAATTTTGTTAATTATAATTAAAGCAATTACAAATGGTAATTTCATTAGAAATGATTCTACTTCATAAATTTACTTAATTTTGTAAAAAAAATTGACTTTTCTTGAATTTCTATAATTTGAGGCTTTTACTATTATCAGTTTTTTGCTTTGTTTCATAATTAAGGAAATTATTTCATTAGAATTTTGTTTAACATTGTACTTTCTGAATTTACTTTATTTTGTTATTAAGGATTTTAGATTTTATAATAAAGGATTTTGCTTTTAATCATAAGCATTTTGCTTGATTTTGTAATTAAGTAAATTAACCTTTTCATTAGAATTGTTCTTATTTTATTCTTCATGAATAAACAAAACTGTTAAGGAATGTGGTGATTTTTATAACTCAGGATTTGGCTTATTAATAAGAATGTTGTAATTAGGGGTTTTGCTTATTTCATAATTGTACTTCATTTTCTAAACAAGGATTTTTACTTATTTTCATAATCAGGATTTTGCTTAATTATTTACTTTGTGAATTGATTTAATTTTGTAAATAAGGATTTAGCCTTATTTAAGTAAAGAGTTTTCTCATTTCATAAGAAAAGCATTTTGATTACTTCCGACTAAAATATGAACACGTGTCAAACAAAACTCACATACTCGTACTGCAGCGATAGACTCAGTGCTAGCACTACTTTCACAAAGTACTTCAAGGGTTGTTGACCAGAACCAAAGCTGAGCGTCATCAGAAGGAGAACTTAAACTCACAGGAGCAGATCTCAGTTCAAATGTCGTTTACATTACTCCAAAACATGAAATAAATGTTTCATCAGCTTTCTGAGTTACATGTAGAGTCTGAGTGACAAACACACTCAACTCTGTTCTCCAGTTAATTAACAGAAGGAAACTTTAATGATTCTCTTTCAGAGAGACTGATTGTGACACATGTAACAGAAAACAAAGAACACACTGATAGGAAGCATCGATCTGATAGGAAGCATCGATCTGATAGGAAGCATTGATCTGATAGGAAGCATCGATCTGATAGGAAGCATTGATAGGAAGCATTGATAGGAAGCATCGATCTGATAGGAAGCATTGATAGGAAGCATTGATCTGATGGGAACATCTCAGTATGTGGTCGTCACAACATTTGAATCAATCAAAACATTTACACAATGATGTTTTTGATAACCATCAGTTCTGTGAATAGAGTGAGTTTGTAGGCAAAGAACAGAAGAGTTAGTGAATCTGAGTTCAGAACATACATCACTAAACTGTAATACAGCCTTTAAAACCAGGAAAAGACTTATTATATCAATATTATGATATCTAGTCTCACATCAGGATATTGATCTAATAACGACTCACGAGTGTCATGACTATCCAACAAAGGCAAAGGGATAAAAATAATCTTTCATTTATCAAATACGGTCCATTCCCATGTGTCAGGTAGATGTGGGTTGGTCCTGAGAGGAATCTGAGGGGTCAAAAGACTCAGAACAAATTCATAAATGTACATTATTTATATGTGATATATATGACAGCAGAGAGGCTCACTGTTCAACCCTCCCTCTGATCCAACACACCTGAGCAGAACCTGCACAAGGACCCGTCCTCTGGAACCAGGTGGAGGTGTACCTGAGGTCTGATGTGGTCTACAGCGCCCCCTGTGCCACCCTCCTGAACAGCTGCTGGTCCAGGTTTATCTTCAGGTGTGGGATGAGGTCTGATGTGGTCTACAGCGCCCCCTGTGCCACCCTCCTGAACAGCTGGCGTCTCTGCTGGGCCGTCATGGTGTCACAGCTCTGCAGCAGGTTGGAGATGACGAGCGTCTGCTGAACGCTGGAGGACTTCACCCACAGACGGCCGTTCATCCCGACCACCAGCTCACAGGGGAACAGCTGCTGCAGGTCTGACTGGACCTCACTGTGGGGGGACAGCAGTCTGGGGGGGGGGGGTAAACCAGGTGATCCTCCAGTCTCAGGACAGCGTTCATGGACACTCAAACATCTGATCCGTTTACCTTCTGACGAGTCCCAGAGAGACCGTGAAGAGCAGACCTCCTCCTCCAAACACTCCCATCCCATTGGCTCGTCCTGAACTGTCCATACACACCAGCTCCGGCTCCATGTCCTTATTGGCTATGAGGAACTGGGAGAACACCAGGTCGCCCACCTGGACAGGTAACACACAGGGAGGGAGGGGTTAAAAAGAGAGACGTGGCCTGGATGTCTCTCTGCGTCCTCAGTGTCTCACCTGGACGTTGGGGCGGTTCCTCTTGGTCGCTCCCTCAAAGGCCAGGTAGGACAGAGACGCCTGCTCACTTCCTCCAAAGTCCACCTTGAAGACGTCTCCCGATTTGGCCGTCACGATGCCGATGACGGTCTCACCTTTAGCGGGGACATACTGAGGACACAGAGGGACAGACTCAACTCCCAGCATGCACTGCTCCAATACCTGTCTCATCTATCGCTATCTGCTGAACTTCATTTAAATATTGATCCATTTAAAATGTGACACATTTATTTTCCCGTATTTAACTTTCAGATCAAACTTTAATAACTCTCATAAATGTTTGAGGTCTTCTGAGTCGTTCGGGGTGTAACGAGTTCCCCGAGCAGCACTAGATTATGAACAATATCAACTTTCCAGACCTGATTCCCGCTGCTAGACTACCTGTAGTTTGTAGACTACCTGTAGTTTATAGACTATGTTTATAGACTACCTATTTTATAGGCTACCTGTAGTTTATAGGCTACCTGTAGTTTATAGGCTACCTGTAGTTTATAGGCTACCTGTAGTTTATAGACTACCTGTAGTTTATAGGCTACCTGTAGTTTATAGACTACCTGTTTATAGAGTTTATAGGCTACCTGTAGTTTATAGGCTACCTGTAGTTTATAGGCTACCTGTAGTTTGTAGACTACCTGTAGTTTATAGACTACCTGTAGTTTATAGACTACCTGTAGTTTATAGGCTACCTGTAGTTTGTAGACTATGTTTGGGTTCTATGACGTCATCAGTGACGTCGTTCTCCTTTAAAGGTTTCTGATGCTTCACATCGTTAATCTATCAACATGGAATTAGGCTTTCTCAATAAATATCTTTATTTACAGATACTAAATAAATAACCTTATATATTATTATTATTATTATTATTATTATTATTATTATTATTATTATTATTATTATTATTATTATTATTATTATTATTATTATTATTATTATTATTATTATTATTATTATTATTAATAATAATAAATCCACTAGTCAACAATCTGAACGGGTCCGTGTATAAACGGGTCCGGGTCTGAACGGGTCCGTGTATAAACGGTCCGGGTCTGAACGGGTCCGTGTATAAACGGGTCCGTCTATAAACGGGTCCGTGTATAAACGGTTCCGGGTCCACCGGGTCCGTCTCTGAGCGGGTCCGGGTCCAGCGGGTCCGGGTCACAGCGGGTCCGGGCCT